>NW_019154118.1:11232806-11478948 GCF_002288905.1 Enhydra lutris kenyoni
TCTTCTCTTCGATCTCCCGTTGGATTTGTAGGTGTTTGCAATGTTTAGATAAGCTATCTAGCTGATCTCCCGCTACCTGAAGTAGTCTCAGCCTGCTACTTCTCCGCCATCTTCAGCCATACTCCGTATTTATGCGTTTTTTAAAAAAGATTTTTATTTATTTATTTGACAGACAAAGATCAAAAGTAGGCAGAGAGGCAGGCAGAGAGAGAGGGGAAGCAGGCTCCTCATCAAGCAGAGAGCCCAATGCGGGGCTTGATCCCAGGACACTGGGATCATGACCTGAGCCGAAGGCAGAGGCTTTAACCCACTGAACCACCCAGGCGCCCCATGTTTTTCATCTTCATTCCCCAGTGAAGGTTTCTCATTTATGTGAAAAGTGACTGAGTTCCTATTTTCACTCCTTTAAGGGTGGAGAACATAGAGAAGGGGGGCCCATCTTTACCACCATGACCGGGGAAAGTGTGTTCTCCAATCCCCACATCGGAATTCAGAAGGCAAATCGTTGCACTAGAGGGGAGAACACAGACTAGTGATAGAAAAAGACCCCAGTACACCCAGTTACAAGGTTGTTTGACAAACACTATGGGTGAAGTGTGTGCTGTGGGCATCATCTCCATCATGGTGTGGGAGAATGAAAGAAGAAATCTGAGGGCAGGATGAAAGACCTCAGCAGCCACTCAGCTCAATTAGGTTTTCTCATTGTGACTTCATTTATCATTCTGAAACACAAAATGCAGCACTGTGCCTTTTCCAAACACTCAGCATAGTCACATTCTCTTAAAAGTACTTACAGAAATGGCAATATTTTTTTTTAATTATGTTATTGTTTCATATGGTCTGAATATGGAGGCTCTTCTCTCTCCTCCTCCAAGTCCTGGAGTTGTTATGTTGGTCTCCTCCCAGCAACACACAGCTGCTTGTGGAAATCTGAGTCCCACCATTAGTGGGAGTGGTGCGTGAGGGACATCAAAGAGTAGAAAACAGAATTGTATGTCAGAGCACATACAAGTTGAATGGCCAAGTCACTGAACTTCATTTGAATTTAGTTTGCTAAAAAAAGAAAAAAAATAACAATAATGCTTACTCCTTATTTATGAATTTATGAAGAAGGTGGGAAATAGTACTCATTAAGTTTATGCTAAGAGGTGCCTGGCTGGCACAGTTGATAGAGTATGTGACTCTTGATCTCAGGGTTGTGAGTTCAAGCCCCAAACTGGGCATAGAGCTTACTTTAAAAAAAAAAAAAAGAAAAGAAAAAAGTTTATGCTAAGGGCCAGATGTTGCTCCAGGTGATTTGTATGTTTAATTCATTTAATCTTCATAAATAGATACAAGGTAGGTAGTATTATTATTGTTTTCATTTTCACAGAAGAAAATAAAGTTCAGAAGAATTAAGTAACTTGCCCAAGGTACAGAAATACCAAGCAGAGTATCCAGGATAAACCTGTCCCAAAGAAATAATTCTTTTTCATTGCTGCATTCAGCCACTCCCAATCATGGCCTTACTTAAAAATGGTGGGGTTATTCAGTGATACATACCCCAAATTAAGAATTAGGAGTGTGTTACTTGCATCTATAAGGTGAGCTTCTCAGGACACTCTTTATCCCCCAAGCTCCCATTTCCTTTATTTGGGAAATTTTACTCATCTACTCAAATATTAAACCTCTTTCAAAACTTTCCCAGCTCTCTCTCTGCTCCCCAGGCTCAAATTATAATAGGTGAGCCCATCTTCCAGGCTACCTATATGCAATAACCACACAATTTCAGTTATTGTTTTAAAGCCACAGACTAATGTGATACCTAGCATAGAGTAAGCGCTCAGTAGAAGTTTTAAAAGTGAATGAATAAGTGAAGTTTAACAGTATATAAGTAATTTAATATCTCCAGATATCAATTTTCTCCATCTTTAAAATAGATGGCTAGTCTCTCATATGCCACAGGCATATCATGAGAATTCAATGAAACATGTTGTGTTCATAAAAATAAAACTGTAAGATGAGGTCAAGCAGTTGTTCCCTTTGCAAAGAGAAAAAGACTCCCCCCACACAGAAAACAGAACAACAATGAGGAGTTTTTCATTCATATTAATCCATGGGAGCTCTCTAAGTGATGTGATTACAAGACCACTCCACTCTGGAAGAAAGAAAGAGAAAAGAAGATGAAAGTGGGAGGGGAAGGAAGGAAAGGAAGGGAGAGAGAAAACACAAATTATATTGTTTTTTTTCTTATTTACTTACTTAGATTCCATACTTTTCTATAATACTTGAAACTTTGTGAGTAAAGGGGTCCTACCTACTTTTTCTTACATATAAACACACACACGCACACAGGCACACACACACACAGAGAGAGAGAGAGAGAGAGAAACATTCATCTTAGGACTTCACATAAGGAGTCATTAACTTTCTGATTGATTTGCACATCAAAGTGTCTTTTGATGGTGAAGACCTTATAGGAAGAAATTAAGTCTTTAAGACTTTGAAGACAAAGAGCCTTGGGTTTGAGTCATAGTTCTGCCATATACAAGTTGAATGAGCAAGTCATTTAACTTTTCTTGTAGTTATTTCCTCAAAAACAAAAGAGAGAGAGAGAGAGAGAATAGTGTCTACTCCTTAAATTCTTTGTGAGGATTAGGGGCGCCTGGGTGGCTCAGTGGGTTAAAGCCTCTGCCTTCGGCTCCGGTTATGATCTCAAGGTCCTGGGATGGAGTCCTGCATCAGGCTCTCTGCTCAGCAGGGAGCCTGCTTCCTCCTCTCTCTCTCTGCCTGCCTCTCTGCCTACTTGTGATCTGTCTGTCAAATAAATAAATAAATAAAAACTTTATAAAAAAATATTTGTGAGGATTAAATGAGTTAATCCATACAAAGCGCATAGAATTGTTCTGGGGCCAAAGCATCTCAAATATTATGATCATGATAAAGACAATGATGTTGGTGATGAAAAGGATAACAAAGGTGTTGACAAATCATGAAAAGTTGATTATCTCTCATCATGCTGAAGTCAACAGCTGGGTACAACTCTATAAGGACTAAAGAAATAATCTAAACAGGAGCCTAACACCTTGGTTTTATAAGACTTTACAAAATTCAAAACACATCCACGCATTAGTTCATTTGTGCTTCCAGTAACTCTGAGAGGCAGACAGAGAGAGAAAATTGGTTCCGAGTGGTCAAGTGAAAATGTCAGTACTATCTGCAAGCCTAAAGAGGCCTGAGACAGACCTCCTGTCCCCAACCTGGGGGTCATTTTGTGGTTTCTTTTTCTCCTTCTTCAATATTATTTCTGATGAGCATCAAGTCGTCAGGGCTTAGGTGCTGGTTCTGCACCAAACTTCAGAATAACCAGAATATTAGTTTAGCAGCAAAGGCAATAATGACACTTATTTCTCCAAAAGTCTTTTTCCTTTGGTCTAGCCTAAGAACACCAGCCAGAAATGCATAAGAAATTATGCCAGATGAACAGCAACACTTGAAATATAACATTTCTTCTGAGAAGCTTGAAGTACCTTATCACCAATTATATTTTCTTTTTCCCCATTCAAATGTCTGGATGATTATAACTACCTATTGACAGCTTTCTCATGGACGTGTACCATGGGTTTCCTGAAGATTGGTGAAGATCGGTGACATCGACTTCTCTTGCACACAGGTTATGTTATGAGGGCTTGTGGGTCTCTCCTGGATGTTAGGAGTGTTCTAGCTTCCCTGATCATTCAGACGAAATTCAGTTCAACTCAACAAACCTGCCAGGTTCTCTGTCATGTGCAGATCCAGGAAGGGATTGCATACTTTGGTCATAATGTCACCATTTCCTGTCCTAATCCCAAACTTCCCTTGGCTGGTAACAGTAACCACACAGCTGGCAGTCTGATGAGGGAGCAATTTGGGGGAGCCTGATATCTCCCAGTCCCACATGTGCTCCTCAGCCACAATTTAAAATAATTTTTTTTTTTTTTTACTCTCCTTGTCTCATGGGTTATGCACTATTTTTCAAAATCCATTTAGGATAGCAAAAGCAGGTCACTTGACTTGCTTACATTGGGCTCTGATTTCTACATCTTGACTCTTAGTTTGGGTATGTGTTGATCTTGAAATGCATCAAGAAGGGGCCCACAGCATCTCTCCCACGTGTAGCTCCCCTGTTCCTCTCCACCCCCTACTCTTTCAGGAGACAATTTTGCCTCCTTCACTAAGATCCATACGTGTATCCTAAGGTCTCTCTCTCTCTCTTTACTCAGTGTCACTGCCTTTATGGCTGTTTCTAATTTCTCCCCATAATTGTAGTGAAATGGATTTCTTTCCTTAGGAAGAGTAACATTTCCATGAATATCTCAGATGCCATTCCTCTTTCCTTGTAAGAGTCATTCTTTCTGCTCTACTTCAAAATCTTTAAATACCTCAGGCCCCATACACTTCTCTCCTCTTTTGCAATCTCTGAGAACAATTGGCTGGAGTATTCTGTGAGGAGGAGTGTCCTCTCATTTCTCTGATTATTTTTTTTAAGATTTTATTTATTTATTTGATAGCAAGAGACACAGAGAGAGAGGGAATACAAGCAGGGGGAGTGGGAGAGGGAGAAGCAGGCTCCCTGCTGAGGAGGGAGCCTGATGCAAGGCTTGATCCCAGGACTCTGGGATCATGACCTGAGCTGAAAGCAGACACTTAATGACTGAGCCACCCAGGCTCCCCTCTCTGATTAATTTTTTTTTTCTGTTCCCTCTATTGATTATGGCCTGGGCTCCTCACCCTTTCCACACTATTCTCACTTGTTCACTCATCCATTTATTCATTCATTCAGGATTCATAGAGGATCTAATAATCTGCCTGGTACCAACCTGAGCATAGGAGTACAGCAGTAAGCAGAGCACACGGCTGTTTTCATGAAGCTTACATCCTGATAGGAGAAACCAGAAAATAAGCAAGTGCATTAAATTTCAAATAAAATAATTTTGGATAGTAAGAGAAGATATAAAGAACAAGAAGCAGGATAATGACATAGAGAGTAGCTTCAGGTGGGGAAACTGAACAGGAGCATGACCGGGAGTGCCACTCTAAGGAGAGGTCATCTGAGGCAAGACCCTAATGATAAGAAACCAGACAGAGGATAAAGAACATTCTGGGAAGAGGGGACATCTGGCACAAAGGCTCTGTGATGGGAAAAAGCTTAATAACTTTGTGTAATGGAACATTGTGAACAAGACAGGGAATGGTAGACACAAGTGTGAAGATCTAGCCAGGCCTCAGGGCAGGTGAGGAGTCTAGATTTTATTAAGTGCAATGAAATGCCATTGAAGGGCTTTAAGCAAGGAAGGTACATGATCTTATAAAATACAAAATACAAAAAATCCTCTGGCTGCTGTTTGTAGACTAGAATGGATGGTTTCATCATCATCTGTAAGGGGAAGATAATCTTCAGATTGGGAAAGGTTAAACACAAAACAGTAAAAAAAGCATTGAAGCCAAAATGGCAGAAAGGAAGAAGGCATAACTTAAACAATTAAAATGAATTAAAAACTCTTAGAACAAAGCAGAAGTTACTTCAGGGAACTTAAGTTACTTGCCAAGTGACAGAAAGCCACTGCCAAAAAAATCAAAGGAAATGTCAGAAAACTGAAAAGACCAAATGCTCCTATTTTCAATAGAAGAGAGAATTTCACATGCAGACTAGAGGCAAGCACACTGTTCCTAAAAATCTCATGTAAAATCCTCAAAGTGACTGAAATGGGACTGGTAAACATTTAGAAAAGAACATTGTGATTATTTCTTAATAGCACAAATGGATGTAAGAAAGATTATGTAAAATTAAACCAGTTCCCACTGTGGTAGTGGTGATGTATGTGGGGGTGGTGGTTGACAGATTTATCAGACTGAAAATATCTCAGTTACTCTATGTATTTGGATGGGACTTTCAATAAAATCATAGAATCTCAAAGGTTCTTGGAACTTCATCAGTAATTTATTCCAAATGTCTAACCTATAGAAGATTTTTTTCCCCCTGCACCATCCCAGTAATTTTTTAGAGAACAACTTCTTGAACATAACAAAAGATAATTCCTTCCACTTTGGAATTGTTTGAAATATATTGCTGAAAATCTATTTCCATGTAAATGTAAACCATCGATCCTACCTCTTTTCTCTGGACCATTATCAATGTAATTTTTCTCCCATGTGTCCTTTGTGTTAAGTTTTCAGGATATGTCATGCTGTAAGTATGGAAAATAGAGAGAGATACCTTTAGTATTTATTTGTGATTGAACAACCATACCAAAAAGTCTAATTAGGAGCTCATTGTCACGTTAGAGTGAGGTCTCTAGAATCATGTTGAAGGACTCTTCTTTGGTTTTCCCCCCCCCATTAAAAAAAAAAAACCTATATTTGGATCAGGTGATTGTCAAGCCTAGAGGTAAAACAAAGCTGAAGAAGAGAGATATGTTGGATGATTGAATTTGGATTCAATAAGAGTATTAACAGGAGGTGACAGTTAGTTGAAGCTGATAAATTTTAACAACAATAAAGTAGTTCCATAATCATTTTTCCAAAATTCCCCGTATAACTAAAAATGACTCTGCAACAATTCAAGTGAAAAATACTTAGGAATTTTATTTTATTTAAAGATTTTATTTATTTTTTTTGACAGAGAGAGATCACAAGTAGACAGAGAGGCAGGCAGAGAGAGAGAGAGAGAGAGAGGGAAGCAGGCTCCCTCCTGAGCAGAGAGCCCGATGTGGGACTCGATCCCAGGACCCTGAGATCATGACCTGAACCGAAGGCAGTGGCTTAACCCACTGAGCCACCCAGGCGCCCTACTTAGGAATTTTAATTGACGACAAGCTCATTTTGAGTGACATACGGCAGCAAATGTATTTGAATCGACATACCTTCTGAAGCAGGTGTGGCCATAATTCCCCTGGATTTATGCTGGTCAGACCACACGGGGAACATCATTTCCTGTTCTAAATGTCACTTTGAGAATCATGCTGACAAACTAAAAATCCTCCTGAGAAAGTGACAAGAACAGTTTGAGGACCACTTCATGGAGTGTGGGGAGGGAAGAGGAATGTACAGAATTTGACTCAATGTAAAGAAAAACTTCTTTAAACAGTAGAAGGGACAGGTACCTGGGTGGTCTCACTTAGCTAAGCATCTGCCTTCAGTTCAGGTCTTGATCCCAGGGTGCTGGAATTCACTCCAACATAGTCCCTGCTCAGTGGGGAGTCTACCTCTCCCTCTGCCCCTCCCCCCTGCTCATGCTCTCTCTCTTGCTCTCTCCTTCAAATAAAAAAATAAAATCTTCTTTTTAAAAGATTTTTTTTTTTTTTAATTTGACAGAGAGAGAGAGAGTGAGAGGGGCAGAGGGAGAAGCAGACTCCCCGGCCAAGCAGGGAGACTCTGGGATCATGACCTGAGCTGAAAGCAGACGCGTAACCAACTGAGCCACCCAGGCGCCCCCCAAAATAAAATATTTTCTTAAAAATCAGAAGGGACTAACTTGGGAAGTAGTAAGCTCTTACCCCTAAAAAGGGTCGAGCCTATTCATCAGGAATGTTCTTGGGGAATTCATGAATTGAACAAGTTGAATTAAGTCAACTTTAATTTCTCTTCCAAGCTTAATACATTGTGCTTTAAGGGCTGGCCTTCAAAACAACATAGAGTTTATGGCCTGGTGGCTCCCTGCCCAGGAAGAAGATCCGATCTTGGCAACCTTCTGCTATTCTGTCATATGTTAGGAAAGAGAATTTCCTGCCTATGGTTCGTTTACAGTCAGCTGTTACTCTCCCGTTCTTTTTTGGAATATCGGTGTCAAGCTTCCCCTTTTGGAAAGGGAGCAGGAGGGAATAAGAAGGGGGAGGGGGAGATTTTTGTATTAATCTTTCATTTCAGTTCCAGGCATTCCTAATCGAGTGGATATAACAAATCTGAGTTAGAATGTAAAGTTTCAGGTTTCCCTTCTAGAGATGGGGCGGGGGCGCTGAAACAGCTGTTAGGACTAGGGAGTGGCTAATAGTTGGAAGAAGCCAAACCACAGTCTGTCTCCTTTTAAACTAAAAAAAGAAAAGAAAAAAAGCGATTAGAGCAAGAGGGAGCTGCCCCCACCCACAGCACCGCTCTTGGGCTAACCTTTGGGTCACCTCCCTGGACGAGGAGGTGAACATGGGAACAGGTGCACCTCACTCCTCTCCACTCCTCCTAAGCAGGGATTATCTTGCTGTGTTCATAGTGTCCGGAACTAACTAATCAAGGCTAGACAAAGAATAGATTGGAAGAACAGAAGGGGCTGGGGTCGGGGGAGAGAAGCCCAGAGCTTCTCGGGTACAGTGTATATTACAGATGACATCATTGCCTGAAAAAGATTCGGCCCTCCCCTTCCCGGAGCTGGAGGCAAGCATGCGTGTGCGGGAGCAGAAGTGGGGTTGCCTGGAGGGTGTGAATTGGTGCGAGGGGGTGTGCCCGTGCTGGGGAGAGCTGCCGGGATGTGAAAGGGAGACCTGGAGACAGCGGGCTAGCAGAGAAACCGCGAGGTCTGGAGGTGTTTGCGCCGCTCTAAGCTCCGCCCCTCGCTCTGCCGCCGGTTCTGCCCTGGGAGGGGCACGCCTGTTTGGGGGTGGGGAGTGTGTGCACGAAGGGTGGGTCCGGGTAGCGGTGGGGGTGGACAGCCGCCTGCGCATGTCAAGGCTGACTGAACATACGCGGTCAAAGGGGACCTGGAGAAGGGCAGTAGGTCACCCGCCACCCAGGGTCCGGGACCGGGCACGATCCCGGGGCGAGCTCCGGAGAAGGGGCCCACCCTCCCTGTCCCCTCCCCCTGAGATCGGCAGCGCGACAGGAGCTTCCGCCTCCTTCCCCGCCCCTCCGGACCTTCCCGGGGAGCGGAGGGCGGGTGTGGACGGTACCGAGGTGGAACGAATTTTGGAGCTCAGACGGGTGGCCCGGGTGGCTTCGGGTGTCGGGGGGCACGCCCAGCTTGGAGAGCCGGTGCAGGCGGATGAAGCCGAAGCTCCTGGGTCTTGGCGGATCCTGGTCTGAGCATAGCTATTCCCAGGGGAGGTGAGAGGTGGATCAACATGGACCCCTTCGACAGCCCAGCCGCCTAGGGCCCTCCGCGCTGCTCTCTTCAGAGCTGAGCTGTCACCGAGGCGCAGACAGAAGCCTCTGAGCGCCTGGAATTTGTGAAGTTCCGGGGTGGGCGGGGAAGGCACTGTCCGTGGTGCTGAGCCGGATCCCAGCAACGGGCTCCGGGGAGAGCGCGCGAAGCTGCTCATCGGCTCCCTCGAATTGGGGCGGTGCGCTAGGGTAGCTTGGAGCTGAAACCCCCGCCCGGCTCGGAAAGCCCCCGGAAAGCCTCCCCAGTCGCTGGCGCTTGACCCTTATTTCAGTCAGAAAGTCGCCCCCTTGGGGCAGTTCGTCCCAAAGGGTTTCCTCGAAAGTATCTGAGAGGGCGAGTTGTTGACCAAGGGAATCTCTCTGTTTAGCCTCGGAAGCCACCCGCCGGAAAAAAGATGCCTGCCTTCAACAGATTGTTTCCCCTGGCTTCCCTCGTGCTCGTCTTCTGGGGTAAGTACCGGCACCCTGCCGTGCGAAATGCAGATAACAGTAATAGTGCCAACAATAATAACACTTAATTCATGTCGTTTGTGACAGAAAGGAGCCCTGGCTGGCTTCCCTCTATGCTTGTCTGCCAGACACGGAGCTCCATAGGGGTTCCATGAGAGCTGGGATTTTGAGATTGGAAAAACACGTCCTCAATCCTGCTGCTTTATTCCTGAGCCACCCTTGGTGGTTTTTCCACCCCTCTTCCTGTTTCCTGTTAATTCCAAAGTATTTTCCCCCCTTTCCTTTGCTGAAAGGGAATGCAGCTACGTTCGTTATGAAAAATCTCAGTTGCATTTACATTTCATTTTTCAATGAGGAATCAGTCGGTCTTCAGATTAATTCCCATGTCTTTTTTTAAAAAGCTGGATGCACGCATTTTGAGAATGAAAACACTTTAGCTGTCGGCCCATTTTTAAAATTCTAACAAGGAAAATAGGCTTCAGCCATTTGCAGCTATGCCTTTGATAAATGGGCACCTGGGCATTGCATCTTTATTCTTTTTCATGAGCATCTGAAGCTAAGGTGCTTTGGTGTTTGGAGACCAATGTTTTTTTTGCTTTCAGAAATGAATAGGTTCTTGTTTGTTGTGAGGAAATAAGGTGACCTTCTCCTTCCAAATACGGAAGACCTTCACTTGCAACAGTAGGGCTAAGCAGAGTAGTGTCCAGGTAGGGTTCATGCATGTGTGTAGAGAGAGTTAAGGAGTCTATGTGATAACATCTGAATATGTGATTGAGAGAATGCTTTACTCAGTGTATGTATATGCCTGTGTTTAAATGTGTGAGCATGTTAGAATGGGCATCCGAATAGATTGGTGAAGATGTGTGCGCTTGTGTGTGTGTGTGTGTGTGTGTGTGTGTTGGTTGTGTAGTTCTGGGCATCTCTGTCTTGATGACTCTGATTAGATCCTCAGGTCAAATATAGGTGCTCTTCAGTTAACAGATTGCTTCACATAATCTTCTACATTCCCACTTTTTCCGTGTTTTTACCTTTCTGTATGCTAAAAATCAATAACCAGTATAATTAGAAGTGATTGTGCCCACCGGCTTTATTGGAACTGGGCATGTGGGATTATCCTCCTATGCTTGGTGTGAAACTCATTCTGTCTGTGCAGTGGCAAATATGCTGATGGGAATTGCCTCTTTGCCTTAGTATCACTTTATTAAGCCTCCAGGACTTACTGGCTGCCGGCATTATCTGGATTTTGCATGTGACCAAAAGCAAAGCCAAGCTTCCTGTTGAACAAAATGCCTGATGAGATAGTCCAGGAAGGACAAAAAGGAAGAGTAATGCCAGTCCTAAGGGCAGACTCACCGCCATCCATCCCCAATAGAGTAGACTAGACCTGAAGATGAAGCCGACATAATAGGTTGCCAATGATCTCACCTGCCTTGAAGATTTAAGGCTGGAATTTCCTCAGGGGAGGCTAAGACTAGGGACATGAGACTTAAGAGAAGTTGGTCTGGTAAGAAAGAGTGTGAGTAAAACAATGGGAGATGAAGTTGATGAGAGCCTTGTAAAGCCCTTGTAAAAGGCTCTACAGAATCTTTCTTCCCAAACCTTAATTTAAATTTTTAGCTCCCTGCCTGAATTCCAGCAAAGGGGATGAGCATGCCTTCTCCCAAGCACCTCTTTGGACTTACAAAGCCTGGCTTGGAGTCTTAGCTCTGCCATTAGCTTGCTATGTAACAATCTTAGAGTATCTGGTTCCTCATATGTAAAGTTTGGAAGTTGGGGCAGATAATATTTAAGACTGAATAGTAAGGAAGTATTTACAGAATATTGCTAAACTTGGCAGTGTCCACGCCTCTCCTCACCCCACTCCCCACCCCACCCCAACATAGAACCTTTGGGAGAAGTGTGCACATCACACCCATCCTTGGTAATTCTCAGCTTCTTCATAACTGGAACATTGTTTCACAAAACTTAAAAGCTGCAGAAGGAAAGAGGGATGGTTTGGGAAACTTGGCCATCAAATGTAAGAGAAAGGGCCTCGTTTCACAAATGCAATTTCATTTTATTTGAATGTAATTCTAGTATTGGAAACCATTCCTCCCCAAGCTGATTTTTCACATGATGCAAATAGGAATGGAAAGTATCTTTTCCATTATATTATTGTCTGCATCTCTTGAAAAAACTTCCCTTATTTCCTTTAATAAAGTATATAATGATAATTAAAAGAAAACTCTATACTTGCCTGGTGCTTTATAGTTTACAAAGCATTTTTCAATCCATTACCTCTTTTTGGTCACCGTATCGATCCTTGGGGGTAATCAGGGGAAAATAGTATTATTTCCAATTTAGAGGTGAGAGAATGAGCTCAGGGAGAGGGAAGGACTTGCTGGAGAACTCTTTTCTCCTGATTTCAGTCTCCTACTACTTGTTCTAGCACTTCTTATGGACACGTCCTGCTCTGCAGGATTGCAAGATAGGTATCGTCCTGTCATCCCTTTTCTGAGCCATCACCTTTTCTCCCCTCTGCCAAACCATTGCCTTTCCTAAGGGCCTCCTGAGCCTCTAGGCCCAGGTCTATTCTCCCAGATGTCTGCTGTGTTGGGTGGGGAATATTTTCCTCTCTTCCCCCAGCAGCCCATCTTGCTGGATCCCATTCTTTCAAGGCTCTGCTAAGTGACTGGCTAATTTGATAGACAAATCACTTCAAGGTATTAATATCTACAGATAACTTCATCTATTACCCTCCTTCAGAAAGTATTTACATTCTAATCAAAGCCTTTATTATCTTAGCACAAGGAAAAGAATTCTAGAGCAAGGTCAGGAATGCCCAAAGAAGAAAAAGATTAGAGGAGTTGGTTCAATACACATTACTCTCTACCTTATAATAGATTGATATTATTCCTTAATTAAATATAATCATTAGTAATAACATCATATTCTACCTTCTTAGAAGTTTCTTCATTTTTTAAAAATTTTATTTATGTGTTTGAGAGAGAGAGCACAAGCAGGGGGAGCAGCAGAGGGAGAGGGAGAAGCAGGCTCCCTGCTGAGCAGAAAGCCTGATATGGGGCTCGATCCCAGCACCCTGAGATTATGAACTGAGCCAAAGTCAGATGCTTAATGAACTGAGCCACCCAGGTGCCCCAAGTTTCTTCATTATTACTATGGAAATGAAGAAGAGACCAAAAGTGAAGTGATCTGGCCAAGACTATTCTAGTTTATTCTTTACAGTCAGCAATGTGGACTGAATACCTACCATGTGTACAACCATTCTTGGACAGCTAGAGGATTTCAGAGAGGGGCAGTCTCCATGGGCTGGAGAAACAGATTTCACCTCTTGATGGATGGAGCAGCAAGTCATATTGCAAAGGGCAAGCAAAGAGGGATGAGAGAATTTTGTGGCCATTTTGCAATGTACTATCCAGGACCTCATGAGCAGAATTCTATGAGAAGGGAATTAGTAGCATTCATTCTCTGGTGCAGTTTTCCTGACTGCATATATTTTGTCCTCCCTCCTTTAAGTGTAAACGAACTAACTGTACCCCTATTTAAGACCAGTTCATCTACATCACCTGTGACCTGTGGAAGGATGTGTGGTCTGGCAAATTATTCCTTTTCAAACCCCAGCAGCTCTACTACACCTTCATCCAAGCAAAACCACTGAGCCATCTCTCAGTCTCATCAGTGTGCCAGCCTCTTAACTACTCTCTTTGCTTCCGCACTTGCTTTTCCTCACCTCTTCCGTTTATTCGCAACAACATAGCAGTCAGGTCATGTAATTTTGTATAAATCATATCTTTCTTCCACTCAGAGTACTCCAGTGTTCTCCAAGTCACTCGGAGCAAAAGTCAAGGGTAAGGTTCTAACGGTGGTCTGCAAGACCAGCCATGATCTGGCCCTGGTTTTTGTCTCCTTCTCACTCTGTTCCCTGTGCTTTATTGTGCTTTTTGCTTTGGACAGACACTCCCCCCTCCCCAGGACCCCTGAAATGCTATTTCCTCTATTTGGCATACTTCCACACTGATATTTGTATAACTCATTTCTTTCCCTCATTTTTTTCCTTCCGTGCCTGCTCATTGTCACCCTCTCAATGAGGCTGTCTCCAATGTGTCTGTGCTCCTCTACTCTGTTTTACTTCTTCTCATAGCACTTATTATAATGTAATGTATCTTGTTTTTCTCACCCTCCCCTGGAATGTAGACTCTATGAGAGCAGGGATGGTTTCTGTTTTGTTCCCTGTTGTATTGTCAGTGCCTAGAACAGTGTCTGGCACACAGTAAGCACACAGCATATTTGTTGAGTAGGTGAACAAAGAGATGAAGGGTAAAATATCTTAACAAGGGATAGTGTACAAAGCACATTCATATAAATAATTCCATAGAATTTCCATGATGGCTCCGTTAGAGAGATGTTATTTCCAACATTCTGTTGATGAATGAACCGAGTCTTTGGGGTTAAAGAGTAGATAAAACCAGGCCTTCCATTGCCAAATACATCTTCATCCTGCCTCTGAATTTGTAACCGTGCATTCCTTGGTATATTTTCAACCATGCTGCTTTGAAGTCATCATCATTGAACTAACTTATTTTCACCATGTCTCATTAAATATGAATGTGCCCCAAGGCTCCCTTCTACACAGAGTTCTCAAGGCACATGCTCTGCATCTCTGTTCATTCCCAAGCTTTTGCAAAGACCACACCTTCTTCTCTTCAAACACATCACATTCTGAAAGTGTTTCTGGTCAGTTCTCTCCAGATAGGGACCCTTTCCCCAAAAAGGGATGGTCCATATGCAGAAGCAGGAGACCCTCTTTTTTTTTTTTTAAGCAGGAGACCCTCTGGCAGATTGCCCAATAAGACGAGCCCCAACTTGTTTGAGAGTTTTAAAACCAATTAACTTTATTTTACATTGATATTTTAAACTTCATCATAGTGCCACTTTGTTTGTTTGTTTGTTTGTTTGTTTGTTTGTTTGTTTTTAAAGAAAGGCAGACTGTCCAGTGCCTCATTTGGAGGTGTCTGGAGTCTTGGGAGATAGACTCCCCTATGTTCTTTTCCAAATGGACCTTGAGAGCTTGTTTGGAGGTTCACAGCCACTCATATACCCTTGAGCAGAGAATAGTCCTCCTCTGTAAGGTCGTCCCCTCTCACTGAAGTGCACAGCTTTGGGAGGGATGCACGTGGAGCGGTGAGGGAGGAAGGGGACCTGCCTAAGCAGACAGATGAGCCAGATCAACCCTGGCTTTCAGTGGGGTGACAGATCCTAGGGCTACTTGCTTTTTAAATTCTGTGTTTAATAGTGACATTTTTTGCCTTTGAAGCCAGTCGAATGTAATTTATTTTTTGACTCAATTAGTTGGTCAATCTCATTTTAAGCTCTAAATAAAGCTTTCCTCTGTTTTTAGAATGAACAGCCTGCCAATACAGAGACAAACTAACCATTTATAGTGTACTAGCCTCTAAATAGCAATGTGTATCGTTTCATTTTTTAAGGGGTTCTGTTTTTGTTATTAATTCATCAGATGGGGCCTTATAAGTCCTGACATAAGAATCCTTTGTGGTCATCCCACTTTTTAATCTTCTATACAATGAAGTGTAAACTCTTACCAAGTAGGTTTGGTTTTTTTGTTTTTTTGTTTTTGTTTTTTTTTTTTGCATTTGTAAACAGCTTCAGCACCAGAAAATTATTTTTTCTTAATAAGTTAAACTTACTTTCTTGTAACTTTTGGAACTGGACAGAAGTTCCTTTCTCTTCTATAGGCCAGCCTTCAACTATTGGAAAACAGATAAGTTCTGTGTCCAAGCCAGGCACCCCTCATCCTCCTGTCTGTTTCTCCCCAGATTTTGTCCCCAGACCCTGCTCCATATTGCTCCCCTCTGGGCATGCACTCATTGAACAACTTCCTTTTGCAAACTGTGACACCCTGAACGGATCATAATGGTCCAGATTTGTTCTGAACAGTACGAAGGCCCTGTTGCTCCCTCGTTCTGCACATTGTACATCTGTTAATGCAGCCCACATTTGCACTTGCTTTGCTGGCAGCCACATCCCACTTTTGACTCATTCTGAAAGTACAGTCTGATGTACTCACCCTTTTTTAATGGGTTATGAGTTTCTAGAGAACAGGGACTGGAGGTCCACACCTCCATGTGGCATACAAGGTGTCCCCCTGATTCTGACCTCTCTCCAGATTTTTAACTTTGTTTCTCTCCACTCCTCTGCGAAAAGCATACTCTGGCCGAGGGTCTGTTCCCTTGTCTTCCTCACTGCTGCTCCATCCCCCACCAGGCATCAGAATTACCTACGTTTTTTTTTCATAAAGTTCAGATATAATTACATCTCTCCATGGCTTGCAGACATCTGACCCCTCATGTTGTGAAGACCATACAAAGGTCTTCACAGTGTGGTCCTAGCTCCCCTTCTACACCCCAGCCTCATCTTCTTCTTCTTCCTCTCTCCCCAGTCCAACCAGGAATAATTGGCGCTCCTCTGGGAACAGAGCCCATCGCCAGCACAGCACTCATCATGGCCCCATTTCATGATATTTCAGAGTATGCGTTCCCTGCTAGATTCTAGATGCCTTTAGGGTGTGGTTAGCGTTCCGTTCATCGTTGCATCTCGGCCTAGCATCAGGCCTGGCCTGGGGTAGATTTCAGTGAATGGTGGTTGAATGCAGGGGTGCATGGTGGTCAGTGGATGGGTGTGTGTGTGTGCCCTGTTTCCCACCTAGACTCTAAGTCTTTGAGGGCAGGAGTCAGGGCTGTGCCACACCCTAACTGCATCCTGGGAGGCTTGCAGTGACCTCCAGGTCATTCATGGCTCCTCTAGCCCATTCCCCGCCCGCTCCGAGCGTGCACCCTTGGGGAGCACAGGTGTCGATGTACGGACACATACATGCGATTTTCAAGTTTGTCTCATGACTCTTTCTTCTCTGTCTCTCCTCCCTCCCTCTTGTTCTCCAACGCCACTCCGGTGCCGGCTTCCCCCACACCTCCTGTTCCTTCCCTGTCACTGGCCTCTCTGCAGTCAGCGTCTGCTTCCCTGTGTGTGTGGAAGTGCCCTCGGAGACGGAGGCCGTTCAGGGCAACCCCATGAAGCTGCGCTGCATCTCCTGCATGAAGAGGGAGGAGGTGGAGGCCACCACGGTGGTGGAGTGGTTCTACAGGCCCGAGGGCGGTAAAGATTTCCTTGTATGTCTGGCTGCGGATGCTGGCCTTTCTTTTGCTTGCCTCTGCTATTACAGGCCTGGATCCTGAGAGTCTGGGAATGCGAAGATCTGACAGACCCTGGCTCTTTCTTTTCAAAGCACTGACAGCTCCCCTGCAGATACCTGACAGCCCAGCCTCTGTGAAAGGAAGGGTGCCGGCCAGCTGCAAGCATTCCTGCTTACAAGCAGGGGAAGGGGGAGAAGAGAGAAATAGCGTTTAGCGCCTACTGTTCGCTAGTCACCGGATAAGGCACCTCGTAGGTGTTTTTAATTTTCTGCACTGTCCTAGGGGATGGATTAAATTAGCAGGAGCACTGAAACGACACTCAGCGTCATTATATGGAATAGCGTAGGCTAGCTCATTGAAATCTCACAGTCCCAGTGAAATAAGACTTGCAGGGATGACCAAGCTGCTTTTCTTCTCCTCCTCCTCTCTCTCCTCCCCCTCCTCCTCCTTCTTTTTATTTAAATTCAATTATCCAACTTAGAGTACATCATCTGTTTCAGATGTAGCATTCAATAATTTATCAGTTGGGTACAACACCCAGTGCTCCTCACACCACGTGCCCTCCTTAATGCCCACCACCCAGTGACCCCATCCCCCACCCACCTGCCCCAAGCCGCTTTTCAGCTGGTATACCCAGTACAGCCGCATCCGTGAGTAAAATATTTAAATAGTTCTGTGGTGGGTATTTAGCTATGCCTAGCTTCCCAAGTGGCCTCACCACCACGGGTCCCACTAGGAACCTCCGGATGTCCCCATGTTCTAGAGACTGAGGGATCACCCTGACAGAGCAGGGAGCCTCCAAGCCCCGCCCCATGCTGTGGCTAATGTCAGTTCTGATTGGTTGGCGCCACTGCCAATATGGTTGTTATACGCTTTGAATACCCACTTGGGGATGCCCATTACTCACACTTTCACTGACCGCGGGACCTCGCTGCCTGTCTCGGTTTGAGTCTCGATTCCACAACTTCTGGGTTATGTGCCCTGGTACAATTTGCTTCGCCCCTCTGTGCCTCAGCATCCTCATCTCTAAAATGGGGGTGCGAACCACAGCTACCTCAGAGAATTGTTACCTTCCGAGTTGTTAGCTTTAACTTTTAAGGCTATTTAGAATAGCCCTGGGATATAGGAAGCACGATATAAGTGTTTGCTAGAGAAGAGGTATACGTCCATAAGTGAGGCGCCTGGGGCCTGGAGAAGTTAAGTTAATAAGAGAGCTTAGATTCGAACCAGGGACACAAGGCACTTCTTACTGCCCTATCCCACCTTCCTGCAGACAAGTTTCTTTTCTACAAAGACTTCATGGCGACAATAATAGGGGGAAGTTGAATGTTTGCTTCAATTGGGAGCCAACAACGGAACCAGTAGATGTCCCCCAAATCTTGGTTTTTCACCCAGAGTTGACTGTGACTGACACTAGTCCCCAGGTTACAGGAACCTGGATGTCTGGCTGGATGCGAAGGCTCCCACTGACCTCAGGCCTGGTTCTATGCCAACCCCCAGCTCGGCCTCCAGGCTGCCCAAAATGAGTAGAAGTTGACTCAGAAGGAAGAAAAGAAACTTTAAAAAGTTGTAGTGGACATACAGAGCAACACTGTCTCCTAGAAATGTTTGCGACAATGGGAATGCTCTATCTGTGCTGTCCAGTACAGTAGCCACTGGCTACAGGTGGTCACTGAGCACTTGAAATGTGTCTAGCGCAGTGGAGGGATTGAATTTTACATTTTATTTCATTTCTAGTTATTTAATTTTTATTGTAGAGAGCCACGCGTGCCAAGTGGAGACTAGAATGGACAGCACGCCTGTAGAGAATAAAGAGCTGGAGAGAGTGAGGAGGAGGGGGTGTCTGAGAAAACCAGTTTTGAGACCACATTTCACTTATAATTCAGCCTAAAATGAAAGACCTGAGGTGTGCATATCAGTTGGCAGCTCTGTTTATCTGTGACACCTTTTGCGTCCTCGGTCCCCTTCCTGTGACCTGATCCAGGCCGACCACATCCTCTCAGTGAGAACCAGATCAGAGAGGCAAGTTTTGAGGCCAAGACTTTCAGATGTCTTCGTGACACAGGAAGCCACCTTTCTAGGTCTCTCTGCTCTGTTTTCTCACCGGCTGCCCCCGTGACACATCTCACTCTCTCTTGCTCTCTGTCTCCTTCCAGTTCTTTCTTTCTCCCAACTTCCCCCCTCCTGGTCTCCTGTATGCTTCACTCACCTTTTAAAAATTTTTAAAAAAAATATTTTATTTAGGGGCGCCTGGGTGGCTCAGTGGGTTAAAACCTCTTGCCTTCGGCTCCGGTCATGATCCCAGGGTCCTGGGATCGAGCCCCACATCGGGCTCTCTGCTCCGCGGGGAGCCTGCTTCCTCCTCTCTCTCTCTCTGCCTGCCTCTCTGCCTACTTGTGATCTCTGTCTGTCAAGTAAATAAATAAAATCTTTAAAAAAATATTTTATTTATATGAGAGAGAGAGAGAGAGTATGAACAGGGGGAGTGGAAGGGGCAGGGAGCCCAACGCGGGGCTTGATCCCGGAACCCTGGGATCATGATCTGAGCCAAAGGCAGACACCTAACTGACTGAGCCACCCAGGAATCCCCATCACTCACCTTCTTTCATGTTCTTCCTTTGCATCTTTTTTCCTGCCAGCCTTCTTCCTGCCTCCTCCTTTCTGCCTCTTGCTTTTCTTTGTCCAGATGCCTTGATACCTGTTTACCTTTGCTCATCTTTCCCTGCCTTTCTCTCTTCCCTGCCCTTCTCTGAGCCTCATCCCACTCCTATTCTTGGGATCTCCTTGTAACCATGTCCCCTTTCTTCCCTGTCCCTGCACCATTCTCCTTTGCCCTGCCCTGTCCCCATCCCAGCTCTCCGACCCGATTTTCTCTCCCGACCCTGCTCTCTTTTGCTTCTCTACCTGCAGATCTACGAGTATCGGAATGGCCAGCAGGAGGTGGAGAGTCCCTTCCAGGGACGTCTGCAATGGAATGGGAGCAAAGACTTACAGGACGTGTCCATCACTGTGCTTAACGTCACTCTGAATGACTCCGGCCTCTACACCTGCAACGTGTCCCGGGAGTTTGCTTTTGAGGCGCATCGGCCCTTTGTGAAAACTACACGGCTGATCCCCCTCCGAGTCACCGAGGAGGGTGAGGCTGGGGCGCAGGGTCTCCAGGGTGCCCTGCTCTTGGGGGAGGGAGGACAGTGGGCTTCCACCCAAATGACACCCTTGCAGAGTGCAAAACCCATATATCGAGAGTGGCGATACCTAAAACTGTCAGCATTGACTTGTCTTCCTGTAGCGGCCAGTTTCCTGCAAACTGCCTGATAGCTTGCCTCTCTGTGCCTTTCTTCAGAGCAGAAAGGCTCAGGGATGACAGGAGAATGACCTCTTCCTTCATCCCCTAACTCTCATCCTTAGAGAAGGAGGACAGCCTCCATAAAGCCCAAAGCTGCCAAATCAGCTGCACCTGCTTCTCTGGCTTGTGTTGAATCCCTGACTCGCTGGGCACAGGGAATGCTCATGAGGTCATCTAGAGGTCCTCAAACCCTCCTGTATGTAAGCCATACACATCCCTGAACCAGCGGTGCTCAAACTTCAGCAAGCCTCAAAATCCCTTGCAGGACTTTTAAAAATGCAGACTTTCTGATTCTGTAGATAGAGCTTGGGAATTTGCACGCCTAACAAATTGCCAGGAGATGCCCCAGCTGCCGGGGACGGCACTTTGAGAACCACTCCTCTAACCAAAGTTGGACAGCCTTTTGTCTTCTGTTCCCCTCCCCGCAATTAATCACCCAAGCAATCTCCTCCTTCCCCATCCCCAGCATCTCTTATTACATAACCTCATTCTCAACTGGGAGAACAAACTTTCTAGTCTTTAGTTTAAAATCTTCAGATTTCCCACAGCTAGTTTCTTGTTGGGGTGGGAGGTGTGGGGAAGCCCTTTCATCAACCCAACTCAAAAGTTTCTCTTTTAATCCAGTCCAGAATCCAGGGCGAAGTTTGAGTGTTCTCATGCACAGTCCTTGTGCTTCCTTCCTTCATTTTTTTTTTTTAAGATTTTATTTATTTCTTTGGCAGAAATCACAAGTAGGCAGAGAGGCAGGCAGAGAGAGAGAGAGAGAGAGGGAGGAAGCAGATTCCCTGCTAAGCAGAGAGCCCGACGTGGGCTCATCCAGGTTCAATGATGGTTCCATTTCTCTTAGCCTGTTCTCAGGCAGTCTGTTTCCAGCATCTTCTTAGCTTTATCGCTGCCTCAAGATGCCGGGTGGTGAGAAGGCAAAAGGTGTTGGACATGAAAGAAGAGGTCAAAGTCAAGATAGGGCATTCCTAGGATTTCCAAGGATCTCAACTTCCAAACCACAAGTGTATGTTTTTCTCATGTTATTGTGATAGAATTCATAATGCAAACTTGAGAGCGAATGGCAGGTCAAGAGGGGTCATGATTTTGTCCTGATGTGGGCACTATGACTCAAACGGAAGATAGGTCAGTTCTGAACGTGCAGAAGCACTCTCAGACCACTGGCGTTTAGACCTGATGAGCCATTTTCCCCCTCTGGGCCAGTCTCCTCTTGTGCACAATGAGTGTGTTGGCCTGGAAGCTCTCTAAGGTATTTTTCTGTTCAGAAGTTCCATTAGCCTCTCTGTTTACACACCTCCTCTCCCCGGGGAGCAGGGGCTTGCGCCCTCTGCTGCTCACCATGGGGAACTGCTGGCTGCTGACAGCCGGGCACTAGGAAGGTGCCTGTCTGCACCCACTGCGCTCCCAGGCTTTTGCCTCCAGAGACCCTCACGCAGCCAGTGGAAGGTGTGCCAAAGCTGAACCAGTCTGCCTGCTGGGCGCCAGAGCCAGGCTTGGGTAAGAATAGAAGGAAAACAAGTTTGTTGTTGGAACCACAGATCCTCTTGGGATGCTAGGACTGGAAGGACGTTTGGCTCTCATTTCATGCAGGGGTTCTGAGCAAAGAGCAGGTGTTGGAATTGCCCAGGGGGCTTGTCTTCCGTGTGGACATCTCAGTACCGCTCTTGTGGGTATGAGTTCGGAGGGTCAGAGTGAGGTCTGGCGTGTGTCAGTAGAAATGACTCCCTTGGTGATTGCCTGGAGGATGCAGCCCTGGTGTCCCTCATTTTGTGGTGGGGAGATCAGTGAGGGGGCTTGCCTAGAGATGTGAAGCAAATTAGCACCAGACGCAGGACTCCAAGCCAGATCTTTTGCCCACCAGGCTAGCTCTATGTCCATGACATCTTCTCCTTCTACCACCGTCACACTCTCTGCTACTCTTTCTTCTCCTTTTCGTAACTTTTTCCCTCTTCCCATCCCCCACCCCTTCCCTTCCCCTCCCTTCTTTTTCCCTTCCCCTTCTCTTCCCTCTTCCTTTCCCTGTCCCTTCTCTTCTCCTTCCCCTTCCTCTCCCACTCCCCTTTCCCCATCCTTTCCCTTCCCTTCCCTCCTCTTCCTCTCTTTCTCTTCCTCAGTGAGACCCTGGCAGCCTCCGAGAATACCTCCCTGCCAGATACTACTGGTCTCATAAGGCTCAGAGTCACATGCCCCACCATGACATGCCCCACTGTATGTCCTCCATTCCTATAGTCTCCCAGAATCTCTCTGGTTTTCTTTGTTCAAGCTGAAATTATCCTACCCTAAGCTCTGGCCTCCTGGCTCTAAGACAAAAATCTGAAGTCTTTTTGCCTAGAAGTAAGTAAAAATAGTGAGCCTAGTTAGCTTCTTGTGTTACTACTTCTGGGCTATTGCATTAATACAATGCGTGCTTTAAGATGAATATGTCCTAAATCAGGTAGTGTCAAGGCCACAAAAAGACATTTGATGTGTATGGTGTTCTGGGCTTCAGGCTGCATCTCTGACCTCCAGCTCCAGGAGGTCCGGCATCCAGGAAACCTGGATGATCGTGGAGCCTTTAGACTGCTTCTCTGAGCTGAGGGTCTTGGCAATGGCTATTCTGTGCTTTCAGTGAGCTAATGAGCGAGGACTTATGGATGACTGGGGCTGTGAATAACCAGGGACCATGAATCTAATGTATGGGTAGGAGCTAGCAACGGGAGATGTGGCTAAAACCTTCCTTCCCACTAGAAAGAAGGATCTGTCAGGACACTCGCCATGGAGCTTGTTTTAATTGTCATTTTGGTTGGCCGTGAAACAAAGATCAATATTTATTTATATTCATTCATTCAACAAATACTTACGGAGTACTTCAACTATTCTGGCATTAGACAACAGGCTGATAATTCAGAAATAAGTAAAATATGTTCTTAATAAGCCCACCATCAGTAGGGAAGACAGAGAAACCCATGGCAGTACAACCTGGGGAGTGTCACGATGGATGAGGAGGACAAGTGCGCAGAGGAGGACACCCTCTGCATGAGAGGCTGAGGAAAGCTTCTCAGCCCGGGCCTTTGGTGGCATCTGGGAGAATGGTCAGGGGACTGAAAAGCAGGAGGGGATGTTGAGACAGAGGTAGCAGAGTGAGGGGCAGTCCCATCGAGGAAGAGGAAAGGGTTTGGATAGATGTCCGCGGATCCCAAAAGACCACAGTGTATATGGGAGCGGAAGTTTTGCCCGTGCGTCGGATGGCGATGAGGAGAGCAGGGCCGGGCGATGAATGGTCTCACGTGCCACGTTCAGAGTTCAGTCTTTCTCCCGAGGGCGGCGGGGAGCACAAAGGGTTCTAAGCATAACAAAGGCAGGATCAGATTTGTGTTTCAGAAAGCCCGGTTAGTACATGCAATGCTCCAATTCTCATTTCTGTTTGGGTTTGGGATGACGTGGAAGGAAGACAGTGGGAAGGACCCTGTTTCCAGTCTGGTCTTGTAGAGAACATGCCCAGCTCACAGGGCTGGCTGACAGCTCTGGCCCCCGCTCTCTCCCTCTGCCACTCTAATGTCAGAGGACAAGGTGGCTGAACTAGACACATTTCCCACCTCTGTGTAGACCATCACATCTCACCAGACAGACGTTCTGGAACACAGTAGATAGTGTCACAGTGGGAACGGCTACCCTGGCCTTACCTTTTAGGGAGATGAGTCTCCAATAAGGGAAATGACTCTTCACATAAAACCCAGTTCTTATCTCTCACTCGGTTCCCAGATTCTTTCCTTGGCTCTGTGATTTCTTCCACTCCCCATTCCTCTGCATCCCCCACTCCAGAAGGAAGTCGGTGAGCGAGCGAGCAGAGAGGAGCGTCGGACGGTATTAAATCTCTCCGACATCTTCTCGAGTTCCTTAGCCCCAGGGCTTATTTAAGTGACACTTAAAAATAGGTCTCATATATCTTGGAGCCAGTGACAGCTCTGGCTTTGCTGGGCGTGCATATTCTGAACCCTTTGTCCCCCTTGCAGCTGGAGAAGACTTCACCTCTGTGGTCTCGGAGATCATGATGTACATCCTCCTAGTCTTCCTCACCTTGTGGCTGCTCATCGAGATGATATATTGCTACAGGAAGGTCTCAAAGGCCGAAGAGGCAGCCCAAGAAAACGCGTAAGTTCAAAGATGCCAAAAATAAGGCTAACGGGCACCTTCAGAGCGCTTGCCCTCACAGTCGAGGTGCTAAGCAATTGACATGGTCCTCCGCTCTCCTCCCTATGATCTTCAAGGTAGGCAGCATCGATACACCCATTTAAGAGCTGAGAAAACTGAGCCTGGGAGAGTTTGCCCAAGATCATTATAAGAGGCAAAGCAAAGTTTTGATTCGTGCCTGCTAACTCTTGACAGGGACACTTAACCTTTGATGTAAAATAAGACCCATAAGCTACCATCTCAGTCCTACGAAATTCGCGTTATTATGATCATCTTACAGAGGCTGAAGCGGGCTCATAGAGGTTAAGTGGCTTGCGGAGGCCACACAGATAATGAGAGGCGAGGCTGGGATTTAGGCTTCTTGATTCCAAACATTTGTGCTCTTTCTGTCACACTCAGCCATTTGCCACCTTTTCTTGGCTAAGGAGCTTGGGGCCACACGATCTTTGCCCTGGAGCTAAGCAGCAATTGAATACCCAGGGTAGGGCCTCTCATTCTCCAAGGTCCAGACCGTACCGTGGCCATGTTCATCAAGGCCCTAGTCACTCGGGAGTGAGCACATCTGAGAAATGATGGGGTCTGAGGGTCTAAGAGGCCGCTCTGGCCTGTTAATTTGGGGAGAGGAAAGCACAGAACGGTCATAGATTTACAACGCTAGCCACAATGCAGAGGTGATATCCTAAAAACTGGAGGCAGATAAGATCACCTAAAAATGTTTGGTAAAGAAAGTATATTAGATGATGCTATGATCTCAGGAAAGTAAAAATTACAACTGATATAAGGATAGAAAGTAATGATATGCTGGGGAAGATTGTCATTCCTGGTGAAACCTAGGTTCTCAGGTTTTAATGCTTGGACAGAAAGGGCCTACAACTGGGCCTGCACACAAAACAGTTGGAACCGAGGCCTCCAGCAGAGCCAGGATCCTCCAAAGGCTACAACACATGTCAAGGACAGATGAGAAAATCAGTCTGCCAGCCTGGGGAAAAACCCAAGGAAACTTACCTGTCTTGGCCTGACTCCCAAAGAGAAACAGAAAAGATTCTTGAGAATTAGTAACCACAAGCCTGCAGTCACCACGTTTGGGATTTAAATTTATACTACCTGCATGATCCAGGAACCTCTAAGCTGAGAAATTCAATTAAAAAATTAGTCCCCAGACAGTGATAACCATATAGGAGCAAATGGAAAACCATTCTGAAGGGACCCTCTCTCAGCTGAGGCTTACCAGGATTCCCCGCGTAAAGCACGGCTGGATCTGATTTCACAGTCTGATCCAAAGCTAAAAGCCAGCACAGGCAAGACAAAGAACAAATGGCAGGATTAAATCCCAGGAACTTCAGACGCAGGACCTGGTAGAATTTTGAAAATAAGTTCATTTGAGAGAGTTAAAGCAATAAAATAAAAGCATAAGAATAGAGTCAGTTGCTAAGAAAAACAAACAGGCAGATTTCATTTTAATTTTTAAAGACTTTATTTATTTATTTGACAGAGAGACATCACTAGTAGGCAGAGAGGCAGGCAGAGAGAGAGGAGGAAGCAGGCTCCCTGCTGAGCAGAGAGCCCGATGCGGGGCTCGATCCCAGGACCCCGAGATCATGACGTGAGCCGAAGGGAGATGCTTAACCGACTGAGCCACCCACGCACCCCACACACAGGCAGATTTTAAGTAATTTAAGAAATCTGGAAATGAAAAGTAGAATCAATAAAATTTTAAAATGTGATGGAGGGGTTCACCAGAAGATTAGATACGGACGGGCAGGGCATCAACATAATTAAGCAGTACGGAGCGAAGCCCAGAGATCTAAAAAGATGGGCTATCACAATGAAACATGAAGGAAGAAAATGAGAATACCCATTAGAACAGAACAGGCAAAACGGAGGAGAAATGATATTCAGGGATACAGTGGCTGAGGAAAGATTCCTCAGATCCAGGAAGCACGTGTCCTGCGCTGCATAAATACTAAACCGAAACACCAGTCATCCCTAAACCAAAGAAGGGCGGCTACTCAGGTTACCTCCAGCAAATACCAGCAGGGTTAGAACTGCCTATGATATGAGAAACATGTCTGCTGGCTTCTGTTCAATATTAACTTGCAGATCCTAGGGAGTGTACTAAGTAAATACAGAGGGAAAAAAAGAGTAAAAATTGTGAAGGAAGACACCAAAGTATCATGATTCATACCCAATATAATTATCTATTGTTGGCTGGCAACCCCCTCTGGAGCTTCCCCGGTGTGATGGGAGGGCAGGGAGAGATGGAAGGAAGAGGCAGGCCTATCCAGATGGAATTAAACCAGGGAAATTACTTACACGACTTTTCCTGGGCAGCCACAGGAAAAGCCTGCCCGAATCTTAAAGGCTTTTGTAGACAGAGGCCTTAACTGGGTTCAGACGGGTATATACTGTCCAGATAGTCTCAACACCACATCACTGTCTTCAGACAGTGTCCCTGGGACAGTTTCTGGGAGTGGGGAAGGTAGGCAGAATGCACACTCCAAGAAAAGACGGCGGGGGGTGAGGGGGTTGGGGGGTGGGCAGCTTGAGTGCTGGAGTCCAGCTCCCGGGTCACCCAACAGCCACGTCCTGCCCGTAACTTCCCCCACCACCTACATAGAAAATCCAAGGGAAGCCTTGGACAAACCATTAGAGCCCGTGAGCACATTCCACAGGAGGGTAGATACAAATCAAAACACAAAAGTATAAAAACCACCTGTAGTCCAACCACAGACATTTAGAAAAACATTGAAATAGAACATTTGAAAAAAAAAATTCCATCACAGTGGCAACACACTGTCCGGCACCTGGGAATACATTTGATGAAAATGTGCGAGAACTTTCAGAAAATTGCAAAACTTTACTGGAAGACTTAAGACCTAAGTAAATGGGAGAATCAGACCTCACTGATGCAAACATGGCAATTCTCTCTGAACTTAATCTGTAAATTCAATGACATTTCCACCAAAACCCCTGTTGGATTGTTCAAGGAACTCAGTTAGTGGATCTTAAAAGTCATATGGAAGACCGAAGGGCCAAAACTAGTCCAAACCAAGCGATGCCCAGATTGTGACTCTTTTCTCCACCCGATCTCTGTTGTGTATTATTCTTTGGTTTTGCTTCTTGGTGGGCAACCCTTCTGATCATTCTTAGCTCATGAGCCATCGTTTGCCTATTTCAAAGAAAGAGCACTATTTAGTGAAGGTGGCTGGTAGGACTTTCCCTATCTGACATGAAGATTTCTTATAGAGCTATTAGAGAGAAGAGTTTATCCGTACTGACCTAGGCATGCAGCATGAAGAGAGCAAAGCCGAGAGCCCCCCTCCAAATGGGTCACGATAAAAAGATTCCCCCTCTCTCACACTAAACAGAAGTAAATTGTGAGTGGATTTAAAGACAAGGTAAAATGTACAACTTAAAAAGCCTATCACGGGAAAATAGAAGACACTATCTTCATTACCTTAGGAAAGAAGATTTCTTAAAATGCAAAAGGCACGGAGAGGAAAGAAGGGTAATTTTCATGACACTATCTATGAAAATCAGTTTAGAGACAACAGACCCAGAGAAGATATTTTCAAGACACAAAGCCAGCAAAGAAAAATCCAGGGGTGGGTGAGGGCTCAGTCAGTTAAGCAGCTGACTCTATTTTGGCTCCGGTCATGATCTCAGGGTCCTGGGATTGAGTTCCATGCTCAGTGGGGAGATTGCTTCAGGATTGATTCTCCTCTCTCCTGCTGCCCCTCCCCCTAAAAGAAAGAAACAAAACCAAGAGAAAAGAAAAGAAAAGAGAAAGGGAAAGGGAAAAGAAAAGGGAAAGAAAAGGAAAAATCCATGAGAAAAAGACAGGAAAACTGGGAAAGCACATGAATGAATTACAGAAGCAGAAACCCGAATCACTTAAAAACCTACAGCATTAGCAGTAATCAGGGAAATGGACATTAAAGCAACTATAAAATATAATTTCACACCCCACAGTGTGGTCAACATTTTAGCCTGAGACCCATGTGGATCAATGAGAAGATTCATGCATTGCTAGGGGAAGGGAAAAAAAATAGACAATGTCTAGTATTCTAGTCCCCGCTGAATGGGGCATTCTAGTTTTCTCTGGGAAACAGAGGCAGAAGGAAATGCGGAGCTGTTCTGCAGACATCGTTGTTCCTGTGCCCCCGCTCCTTCCCCTTTCTTGGGTTCCCACCCCTGGGTAGGAAAGTACTGATTCTCTCCTCCCTTCTGCCCTCCTCCAGGTCTGACTACCTTGCCATCCCGTCCGAGAACAAAGAGAGTTCAGCCGTACCTGTGGAGGAATAGAGGCATGCGCCTGGGGTGACGTACAGGGAACGGCCAGGGGCAGCGCATCCGGACAGCAGCTGGTGCAAGTGACTGTGTCCATCCACACCCAAGTGACTTTACATCTGACCCCTTAGATTTCTACCCTACCCAGAGTCCCCGCCCTCAGGGTACTACCTGAAGTCGATGATACCCAGGTCACAAAGCTCTACATCAAGCCCTTCAGAAGGTGAATTGCTTTGGCCTGAGTGTTGGAGCAACTTGAACGTCTTTCCCACCGCGACAAAAACTCCCCCACTCCCTCCTTTGTAAGGATTGTGGATTTGGTCAGAGTCTTCGGCTGGGCTGGACTGGGCCAGGCTGGAAATTCTCAGTGAGTTGTTTTATCGTTGGTAGGTGGTCTGGACCCCGAGGACGGGATATTCCAGATTCAATGATATCAACGGCATCAGAAGGGTGCCCCAGGGGCCACATCGCTTTGCCTCCTGCATCCATCCTTCTAGTCACTCATATCTGCTCACATCTGAACTTTCACCTCTGACTTCCTAACTCCATCAGACCTCTGCACACCCTAAGACTTTGCCAGAACCGAGGAGCCAACATTTCTATGTGGACTCAACCTCACCCTGTTCTAGCTTTCAAGCGAGGAGCTCCCATGCCAACCGGACTTCCTCCCTGGGCTCCAAATGACTCTGTACAAATGCTGGAGATGGCACATCCCTCTGTCCCTAACTAGCTGGAACTGGCTCGTCCTTCATTGCTGCAAGTGAATGGATGTCTTCATGGAAGGAAGCGGGAATGATTAATTCGGGTTAAAGCAAGAGTGTCATGAAGTGGGATTCCTTGAAGCCAGTTTTTTTCAAGTCCCTGGCCTACCTGACTAGAGCATCAGAGCAAAGCATGCCTTTCTAGGTTCTTCAGTGATAGAAAGTTTATTAAGCCTGGACCAAAATGTGCTCGGAACTTGGTACTCTAGGGCTCGATCCCGATAGGTCTCTAAGGCTTAAGCGGGGTTCAGTCCTTCAAGAAGCCAAAGACAGAAGTGGCTCTTAAAAGTCATGCAACAGGTTCATAACCCTATTGGGGTAGCACGGGTGCACCCTCCAAGGGGAGCACCCACCTGAGATCGCTGGGAAGCACTATTTCCCTGTGGGCATTGGAACAGAAATTCCTAAATTCTTCCTCTCAAAATTCCTGTAGATCAGTATTATTCCTCATTTCACAGGAGACAACTGGGACTCCAGACCGGGCTCAACTGAGTAAGAGACTTCAGAGGCTAACCTGGGGCATAATAAGCCTTAGATGCTGTCCAGTCGGGACTTTCAGAGACGGGATGATTTTGTTTTTAAAAAGACCTTGAAACTGAGCTTGGCTGTGGCCATGCCTCATCCCCAATCATGGGGGTGGGCTGGGTGATGGGCTTGGATTGCCTGGCTAAGGTTAACTCTGATAGCGTCAGGTAACTGGAATCCGGCTAAAAGGCCCAGAGTAGGACATGGGGTGGACTGGAAGAATTACCTCAGTGAACATGAAGAATCTTCCAGAAGGACGTTGCCTCTGGGAATACTTAAACTAAGAAATGTGCTTTTTAGTCTTAGATGGATGACATGTGAATGAGTGAAGAGACGGGCAGGGATCATTGACTTCCAAATATTCCACCCACGAATCCATGATGTCTCTCGCTGTTGGGTATTTTTCTGGATTTTGGGAGAGCAGAGGAACACTGAAAAAATTTGAGTCAGTGTCTCATTTCATTTCAACTGAGTGACTGGTCCAAGTGTGATGTCCTTCGGCACCTAGTGATGAGGAAGGGGAAGGCTGCTTTATGGGATATGAAAGCACGGCGGCGGCAGGGCCCAGGCAGTGAGATGTCCCTCAGATCTGGGGGAATGTGTGAGGGAAAGAGCACACTCCACAGGCTCTGGGGCTCACCCAACAAATCTTTCAACTCTTCCATCCTTGGGAGGATCTGCTTGAAACAAGTCCTTGTTCACATCTTCAAGAGTCCAATTTTATTGAAGAAAATACTTTCAGTAAACTCAAGCAAGACCTTTCTCGTTGGTAATTTCCCACACAATTCCTCTGAAATAGGCGGCAGAATATAGACCATTTTTCGTACAAAAAAAAAAAAAAAAAAAATCTGTGAGTTCCAGTCCCGTGGCTGGTGGATGGCCAAGTTTACAGCAGAAGCAAGCTACTTCCGACCAGCCGACCCTCCTCTTGCTTCCAGGAGACCATGCATCTGACTCGTAATCAAGTAGTACACATGATGGCTGCCTTTGTCCTTTTTCAAAAGCCCAACTCAAGTATTTCCTGAGTGGTTTGTTCTTTTTTTTTTTTAAGATTTTATTTATTTATTTGACAGACAGAGATCGCAAGTAGGCAGAGAGGCAGGCAGAAGGGGGGTAGGGGGAAGCAGGCTCCCTGCCAAGCAGAGAGCCCGATGCGGGGCTCCATCCCAGGACCCTGAGGTCATGACCCAAGACGAAGGCAGAGGCTCAACGCACTGAGCCACCCAGGCACCCCTCCTGAGTGGTTTTTAAGGAACTCAATGGCACCTATCATTTTCTCCTCTTCTTTATCTTTTACAAGGAAGCCTCTCAATTCTTTTCTCTTTCCTAACCTCTCCACCCCTCTCATCCTTAATTCTGCCGTGAGAGCAACATGGCTTACACAGCACTTTCATTTCCAATACTTTAGTTCTCTTCCACAGCTAGTCCTGTGAGGCGGGTATTACCGTGGGTATTACCATACCCAGGTATCAACCGAGCACACTGAGGCTGTCTGAGGCCAAGCAGCTTTACCACATCCTGCCTTCATACACCTGGGAGGCGCGGAGCTGCGGTCGGGTCTTCTCTGGACTCCTGGCCCCGCTCCTTTTCTACCCGGACCGCCGCTGCTTTCTTTCACGGCTGAATTTCGTCTCCTCTCCGCCTCTCTTGCAGGGGTTGGACAGCTCTCACCCCTACCCCTCAACTGCTCCTCTGCCGCTTTGCGTCTTAGCAGTGCTCGCATGGTGCTTTGAGAATCTGTCTTGTTTCGGTTTTCCTTCTCTGGCTGGTTTGCACATCACTCTTTCTCCTGAATGGCAACTCAGCTCCTTCCCGGGAGGCTTGATCAGGACTACAAACCCCGTGATCCCCAGCCTGCTTCAGATCCTCCCCATATTCCTAGAGGAGCCAGAACCAGTGTGCATTGCTCTGGAAGCTTCGTCTGGCATGTTTTCTTATTAAAGGGCTTAGAAATGTTCTCAAGGGCTATTACCACTTTAGGAACCCCACCTGTTGCCTTGGTGCTGCGTATTTCCCACGACAGATCCCTCAATAACACAATTCGCTGAAGGCCAGGCCAGGCTGGCTCTGGTTTTTCTTTTCCTACTGCTAGAACAGCCAAGAACTTGATTGCTCAACTCGGCCGGCGCTGTAGACACCCTGCCCTACTGACCTTTCCTGCCAGCTCGGTCTTTTTGCACAGCCCCAGCTCTTGTGTGTTAATACTGTGACAGTCCCTCCCCCAGCCTTTACTTTCCATCTGTTTAAAAGCATTCTCCTTTACTTCCTCCATCCCCCAACATCCACACACCCAGATTGCCAATTCTCTGAGTTTTTCTCTTTTGATGCCCAACTAGACAGGTTAGTAGGAAGGGAATTTCTCAAAGCAGGAATGTGCTGGAGAAACGAGGACGGCAGTGGATGGCTGAGGGGCAGGAGGAGGTCCTTCCCCTCCCCAACAAAACTACTAGATCAAAAAGTAAAGGACCTCTAACCCCGGATCTGTGGACCTACCTGACGCCAGGGGGCAGAGGCTGTGTGACTGGCATCCCTGTGGGAAGATGCAAGCCCAGACCCATTTCAGAACAGACCTTGGTTCCCAAGTTCACACAGGAAGGGAAAAATAAAACACCAACAAAAAGCCTTCCCCTCCCCTCCTTTTGTAAATGAAAGGTCCCTACGCCAGTGAGTTCGCCTCGTCCCTGCGAGTGTATCTGAGTCGTACTGGTGTGTTCAGCCTCTGATCGCCCATCTCGCCTGCGTTTCCGCATGCACTGTCTCAAGCACCAGGCTTTTAAGCCTCTGGGTGCCCCGCCGCCTTAGGTCGGAAAAATACCGTCAGCCAAGCTCTTCCTCATCTCTGAAAGTCCGGCATGGTAGATAACTCATGTTGAGCTCGCCTGTTTGTGAGTTTAGAGTAGGACCCAGTAGATAAGCACATGAGCCAAGTCTGAATTGTGGTAGATCAGACTCCACCCCTCTCCTAGGCCAGCTAAGCCTCAAAGCTGGTAACAGCCTTCTCCCCGCTGCATCACTATCCGGCAAGAGCTGCATCCGCTGGGCAGGGGCGCGGCGGAAGCCGAGCACTCGTCCATTTGGGAACAGCATCGAACACAATCCGCCAATTCCTGCAGTCCCGCAACTGACGCATCTTTGCCACATCATCCTCTTCGTTATTGCTTTTTGATTTTCCACAGCCAAGCTTTTTCCAAACCCTAGAAACGTCGTTCCTGATCGCCCACGCTCTCCACAGACTAACGCCAGTAGGTAGTGTTTTTCAGGAAATACCCTGTTTGTGTCAATAAAGTGTCTCTAAACGCACTTGCTCTGGTTTGGCTGTGTGTATCTGCTGTCTGTACTATGGCTTCTACCTCCCTCCCCAGCCCGCGCCAACTCCGTTAACTCCCCATCGGTGGTATCTTCCCGCAGAGCAAAAAATGCATTTAGCAGTCTAGAACTAAACGGTATAAATGTGTGATGCAGCCCTCCTTCCCTCTCCAAACCAAAGGAATGCAAGAGTTGCCAGTCTTCCCTCCCGCCCGACACCCAGTAAGTTTCCCATCACGTGGTGAGGGTGTAACTCCAAGACAGACAGGCCTAATGAGGGGAGGGGCCAGACTCCTCAACCAGTCTAGGCTAACAAGGAAGGCAAAGCAGTCTCCCGGATGTCCACCTTCCTGGAAGGGTCAAGGCACAAAAGGGAAAAGTTGAGTAAGATGTTGTCCCTGGGAGTCACAGCATGTGATAATAGGCTCCTACAGTAATGGTACTGCTGGGCGCTCCTGGGGTGGGGGGGCAGTCGGTTGAACATCCTACTCTTGGTTTTGGCTCAAGTCGTGATCTCAGGGTCGTGAGACTGAACCCCACTTTGATTCTCTCCCTCTCCTTCTGCCTCTCCCACTAATAAATCTTTCAAAGAAAAGTACGGTTAATAAGGAAAAAAAGTTTTCTTAGTATAGTACTTGCCACTCTATGAAGAAACACACAGACACTGGGGCACCTGGGTGGCTCAGTGAGTTAAAGCCTCTGCCTTTGGCTCAGGTCATGATCGCAGGGTCCTGGGATAGAGCCCCTCATCGGGCTCTCTGCTCAGCGGGGAGCCTGCTTCCTCCTCTCTCTCTGCCTGCCTCTCTGCCTACTTGTGATCTCTGAAATAAAATCTTTAAAAAAATAAATAAAATAAATAAGTAAATAAAATCTTTTAAAAAAAGACACACACATATTTTATATTATCTCTAAAAAACTGAGGCTTAGAATAATGGATGGGGACCAAGGTCACACAGCTGGAAAGTAGTGTTGCTGCAATCCATACTCTGGTCTGATTCGAAGACTTCTTATCCATCTGACTTATCAGGCTGCCTGCCTTCCCAGGAAAGGGCATCCTAGACATTGAGCATGTGTATGAGCGTGCACACACACACCTCTACATGCATGCACGCCCTCATCACATCCGGGAGGACCCAAACCTTTCGGGGTGATGAGCACTAATGAATCGAGCAATAAACACACACACCATTTATTATTTGTAGTTCAATACTTTTTTCTTTTAATTCATACTGTACTTCCATGGCTCTAGCTACTTTACATGAAGATCTGGCTGGGAAGCCGTGTATGGTTCTAGGTAATAGCAGGTAAGTTTTCAGACCTTGCGCACAGCGCCAGGCAAAGTACAGTTCTAGATCCAAATACAGAGGCCAGACAACTCAACTGCAGTCGACTGGTGTTCTTTCCCATATATGGCCCCATGCAGGTGCTGGGGGCTGCTCCCTCTGCCTCACCCACTCCACCCATTGTCAGGATTATCCAGGGGCCCCTGGGGCCTCTGACTCATCTCTCCCCACCTTGGAGTCTAGGTTGAGTGGGGATCGGGGGAAAAGCACCATGGGTTTGGGAAGATGACCTGGTCCATGCAGAGAGTGGTCTGGCCCTAGAGTGCAGGACAGGGAAATGTGGGGAGCCACACTACTGTTGGCAAAAATGGTTGCTTTTGTTATGCAATCTCAGCACGTGGCACCCGAGCCCAGGGCCAACTCCCCAGACAGAGCCAGCTGTCTCGCCTGGAGCGGAGGCCGCCATCTTGTTTCTGCAGCGTCTCACAGTGTTGTGAGAAGCAAGGAGGCCACGGGGCACAGATGACAGTATTCTTTACTCTTTCACATGCTGGGTACATCATCTGGCATCGGCTCCTCTTGGCAGGCAAGGTGCTTCCCGCCAGTGGCCAAGGTTCCAGTCCAGGCTCCCAGGCCTGCTGAGGACCTCAAGTCACAACAGAGAACAATGCCCATGACCCCTGAGCTGTCGCACCCAACACCGAGCCAGGGAGCTGGCTGGGCCCGTCACAGCCATGGCTGGAGCAGGAGTGAGGTAACAAGGCTGGGCAGAGAGGTGGGAAGGGGTGCTCTCTACACCTTGTGCAAATTCCTGCTCCATATCAGGGAAGCAGGGGGTGTTAAGAGACGACCTTCCAGAAAAACGCTCCACTCGGACCCAAAAACGCATCTTCTGGAAGAAAACATAGAGGTGGAGGGAGGGGGGCCAGCCTGCTGGAGATTGGGGGATGAGGGTCAAGGATGTCAAGTGGTGGATGGGATGATTGTCCCACAGCCTAGAGACAAGGGGTAGGGGGAGGAGAGAGTCAGGAAGACAGGTTCTCAAGTTTCCTACTGGAGTGGGCAGGTGAGGTCCAGGGGGTGTGGGGAGGGAGATCACAGCCCTGCCACCTAGGGGCCCTAGGGAGGAAGGGGCTCGCTCTGGCTGTTCTGCAGAGCTAAAGCAGCAGCATAGTATGGCACAGAGAACAGCCTTCTGAGACCACAGTCCAGAAAGATTCTTCTCCCTGGTCCTTTCTCCAAGACTTCACCCTAGAGATGCTGCCCAGAAATGATTTTAGACATGGTCCAAGCTTGTGTCAGGACAGGGACAGGGAGAGAAGCCATTTCTAGCAAAGCATTCTTCTTGAGGTTTCTTGATCCCTCTCCCCCTTCCTGTAATCCCAGGTTCTTAGGGTCAGTGCTCTATGACAACCCCAGGATTTTAGCCAAAGCTTCACAATTAATCAAAACCCCAGCAAGGTTTGAACTGAGTCAAAAGAGAAGTACTAGGACCAGGAATGACTTCTCTCCAGTGTTTCTTCTAGTGAGGAGGAGGAAGGATGGATAGATGAAAGGCTTCACAGCCTAGAGACAAAAGATGAGCTTATATTAATCCAAGATGGTGCCCTTCTTGCCATTATCCTCCTCCTCCTAGCTTAGAGAAAGTCCCTTCCCAAACTAAGACTAGGCCAACAAAGGAAGACACACCCTCCTAGATTAATATTGGGAAATACAACACACCTGATCTCCTTCTCCCTACCTCACTAGGCCTCCTTAGTCTTGCTGGCTCATAAAGAAGAAAGTTTAACTATCCTGGATTTCCCAGGAACCCTGACACTGCCCTACTACTCTACACACCAGGAAGCTCTAGCCCAGAAGGCTTGTTCTCTCCAAGTTTGAGAAAGCCCTACCTTACCAGTGTCCAACACAGCCTAATAAAGACAATGCCCACACTAGAACCTATCTTAGAGATGGTCCAGCTCAACCCCCCTCCCGTTACAAAGGAGGATACAGCAACTCAGGTAAGGGAAGTGACTTGTCCAAGAGCAGAGCCAGGACTTGGGCCCAGGTCTCCTAACTTAGCCCAGTGCTCTAACAGAGAGCTTCTAAAGCTGCTGATCCTGCTGCCCTTGTCCCAGGGAGGTGAAGGGGAGAAGCGAGGCATTGCAGATGTAAGTGGGTTCTCCAAGGCCATAATTCCTTCAAGGGAGCTGGAATGGAAGGACAGACCCTGTAGCTCACTGCCACCTGGTCAGAGACGCTGCAGCATCTTTTGAATGCAAGCTCTCAAACGTGACCCCAGGAATCCTCGAGGAAAGATTCCCACATGACCAGGGTCCTTACGTGAACAAAAACAAAGCACAGGCTGGAAGAAATTACATAAAGGATGTGGTTCTCATGCTCCTGGTAACAGCTATGAGCCAAGCTGCTGAGCTCGAGCTGCCATGTTACTGATCAGTTTCATTCCCAGACTTAATCTACAAAGGTGCGCTTCCTTGGACAGGTTACTGAGTGTGGGGAGAAGGTTTTGTTCAGGAGTGAATAAAGGTGTTGGGTCTTCTGCTTTGAAAGTTAAACACAGTATTAGAACAGAGTGCCCACAAGAGATCCATGATTCTTAGGAATGAGGTAGGCCGAGGGACCTTCCCCATGTGTACACAGTGTGTCCCAGGTTCAAACCCCCAGGGTTCCTCGGATATACTAAGCATCTCCCTTCCTGTCACCTTCTCCTCCCTGGGATAGCCAAAGAGGTAAAGCAAAAGCGAACAGCTCTGTGCAGCCAAGCCCCCTTACATCACTTTATTCCCAGCAGAGAAACCACTGGAAGTCACCCCAAAGGTCCCACCACGGGACCATCAACAACTGGATGATTTAAATAAGTATTAAATTATGAATGGAATAAAGGAGAGAATTTATCACTTTTGCTTTCAAAAGTTTCTGAGAATAATGTTGGCCTCTGGATCCTGCGGCAGGAAAATTTCTAGCAGTCTGCACTGTTCCTCCTCCTTTGGCCCGGGGCCCACAAGCCCTGACCATCACTGGAGTGTCTCCTGATCCAAGTCCTGGACAAGGATGAGGAGTGACCCCCCCGTGACCTGTGGGCACATGCACCTTGCACAGGCATGATTCCAGCCCTGGAATCTCCTTTCCTAGAGAAGGGATATCCATTCTAGCTGATTCTCAGCCCACTCCCCTGAGGCAAGTATCCTTTGTTTTCCCATCCTGCCCTTAGGCAGGATATTTCTCAGACTGAGAAGTCAAAAGCTGTCTTTGATTGTCAAAGGGGGATGCTCAGGCCATTCCAACAGAAGAATATGACTTGCTTTTCTTTATGGCTAGATCAGCGATAAAATCCTCCTTTCCTTTGACCTCCTATGTCAAGAGACCCCCAGGAGAACAAGCAATCTGGAAGAGTCTTCCCGGCCAAACTAGTATGATCCTTTCCCAACCGAGGATCCGAGGGGCTGGCAGGATTCCTCTGATCATTACACAGAGGAATAGCAGTTAAATGAATGAAAAATGCTAATCGTGCCCAGAAGGCCCCTGCAAGGTCAGATAAATGCCCGCGTCTGAGGGAGCCAACTCCCAACTGGCCCTGGGTGACTCACTCTCCTAACCAAAGGTCTTCTTTCTCCTCCTGAGTGGTCTTGTACCTCTCTGGGTCCAGAGGCTGGAGAAGGCTTTGCCTCCTCTGCCACAGCTCCCACTCCCAAGTCTGAGGCATGGGATTTGGAATGGCCTCCACGTGGCAGAGAGGCTCACTCTGGCCTTTTCCTGCACAAATGTAATGCACTTTTGCCAAATGCATTCCTTCCAAAAGCCTAGGTCTCCTACCCTGTGCAGAGTGTCTTCATTGTCTCCCTTAATCAAAGTCAGTCCTTCCCTTATAAGGAAAGGATGCTGGCAGCCAAGTGAGCGCTTGGAGATCGGTGCTCACTACTCCTACGGCGTTCTCTGTGAACCTATGATCTGATTGTACAGTGCTAGGGCACTCCCTCCCTCCAACCCCGGACGCCCCTAGGACACCCTGACTCGTCCCGGAAATCAAACTATCAGCTCAAAGTGAAGAAATTAGAGCCACAGGCCTGGTGGCTCATAACCACTCGGAAAGGGGTTTAACGAGATCCAAAATGCTCCATCCTGGCTAATAAACGATGTGCTCTTAGGGCACAGAGAAAAAATAGGGCTTTAGGCACTAAAAAGTGACACTTCACCCAGATCCAGCCTGGGAGAAGACCAGAGAGAAGGGGGAAGGGGGTGGGAAAGTAAGAAATTCCCAGCCCTTATTGGGTCCACACCCTACAGGGGTCAGGGGAAGGTGCCGGGGTGAGGGAAGAGGACACCATCCTGCACACGTGTCCTCGGGAGCCTGCAGCTCAAGGCCCAGTCCCACAGGGGCAGCCTTCCCAGCTTTCCAGCCCTCCGCCTCGCTGGGGGCGCGTGGTCCATAGACAGCGGGGTGGGAGGGAGGGGGCGGGGCTCAGGTGGCAGAGTTTAGACCGGGCTCTTGCCCTTGATGCTTCCTGTTCACAAGAGAACACCTGGGGAAGCCTGGGGTAGGGAAGAAAAGATTCTCTTTTATTTTGGAAACAAATCAAGAGGGGATTTGGGAATGAAGCACCTTAAGCCCCTTGAGACTTCGAGACCCCAGGGTCTTCACAGGCATGACTTTGGCTCAACATTTCCCTTCTCAGAGCCTGGAACGGCCAGGAGGGGAAGGGCGGGGACAGGGGTGTGGGAAGGATCAGGGGAGGTCGGTGCTGAGAGGTGGTCCCTGCCCTCCTCGGCCCCTCCGCCGACCAGCACAGGAGGCGGGCCCGCTCCTTCTCCCTGGTACATAGGCATTATCTCTTTTTAAAATCTGTATATAATATATATATATTTATATTCTGTATATATATATATTTATATATATCTATTTATACGGTCTATGTACACGTATTGCACGGGCCTCTCGCAGTCCCCCCTGCTCCTGCCTTGTCAGTGATAGCGGTTCCTCTTCTCTTCACTTTCTGACGTGTAGTCTCGGGACCTGATGCCGTTCTGGAGATTGATGAGCGAGTCCTTCATCTGGAAGACAGGGAAGCCCACCCAGCCCCGGGATGGTGCCCTCAGTGGGCTTCTCCACCACGCCCACCAAGGGCGGTTCCCCTAGCGCAACATCGAGTTCCAGGAAGCTGGGCCCCTAAGACAAGGGGGATTCTCCTAGGATGCTGCCTCCAGCAGAAAGGGGACAGCCAATCTAGCACTGGGAACCCTTGGGGTGAGGTTCCCTGTGTCTTAATGATTTGTGGCCCCTGTGTTGCTCAATTAAGAATTCTCTCTCTCTCTCTCTCTGTCTCTCTCAGGGCGCCTGGGTGGCTCAGTTGTTAAGCGTCTGCCTTCAGCTCAGGTCATGATCCCAAGGTCCTGGGATCAAGCCCCACATCCGGCTCCCTGCTCAGCGGGAAGCCTGCTCCCTCACCCTCTGCTGCTCCCCCTGCTTGTGTTCTCTGTCTCTCTCTCTGTTAAATAAATGAATAAAATTTTTAGGGAAAAAAAAAAGAATTCTCTCTCTCTCTCTCTCAGGGTGCCTGAGTGGCTCAGTGGGTTAAGAGTCTGCCTTCAGCTCAGGTCATGATCCCAGGGTCCTGGAATCGAGTCCCACATAGGGGTCCCTGCTCAGTGGGAAGTCTGCTTCTCCTTCTACCCTTCCCCCCGCTTGTGATCTCTCTCTCTCACTCAATAAAATCTTGGGAAAAAAAATTCTCTCTTTTGGGGCGCCTGGGTGGCTTAGTGGGTTAAAGCCTCTGCCTTTGGCTCAGGTCATGATCCCAGGATGCTGGGATCGAGCCCCGCGTCGCACGCTCTCTACTCTTCGGGGAGCCTGCTTTCTCCTCTCTCTCTCTCTGCCTGCCTCTCAGCCTGCTTGTGATCTCTGTCTGTCAAATAAATAAATAAAATCTTTAAAAAAAAAAATTTTCTCTTTCAAAAAAGAAAAAATTTCTCAAAGCATTCCACTGCTATAAGGAGCCCCACGAGGCTGTCTTCTACTCATTCCAGGTGGTTTCCCCATCAAGCCTGAAGACCATATACTCCCATCTTGTGCATTTTGCCACCTTATTTTCCCAGCCCGGGGCTCTTGTTTTCTTGCCTATTCCAATCTCACCCATCGTAAGGCCCAGAACAAGTCCAAACGTTCTCTAGCTCACCATCCGCTTCCTTTTTCCTGGCCGCTCGCAAACCACTTGTTGGGACTCCACACTAGAGTCATCTGTAATCGTTTTGTTTCATGTGTGGTGGATAGCAACAGACACTTTGGGCGCCAAGCAGAGACCCGACAACTGAGCAGGCTTCTAGCTGTACCCACATCATGAATTAACCTTAACTGAATGTCTTAACCTCCACGAAGGAAGAGGCACACTAACACTGTCAGGTCATGGCCAGGAGTCTAAATGGGGTAGAGTACCAGCAGCAGAATCCTAATGGGTCTGTCATACCACAACACGTTTACATAGCACCTTGACCTAAGCTGCCCTGGGACAACAAGGCTAACATTTCATGGGCACATGGCTATGGATTTTGAAATCCTCTGTCCCTCTGCCTAATCTAGTTTTCTTCTTTCTCTCTGGTTCTTCTATATACCCTTTGCTCTGTAGGGATGCTCCAAAGGGGTCTGTTATTAATCTTCCTGAAGTTACTTTTAAAGGGAATGAAACGGGCACCTAGGGGGTGTCAGTCTGTTAAGCGTCAGCCTTCAGCTCAGGGCATGATCTCAGGGTCCTGGGATCAAGTCCTACAGCGGGGATCGAGTCCCCGCTGAGCAGGAAGCCTGCTTCTCCCTCTCCTGCTCCCCCTCCTTGAGCTCACTCTATTGCTCTAATAAATAAATAAGAATCTTTAAAAAAGTAAAATAAAATAAATAAAGGGAATGAAACAGAACATCTATCCTAACGCTCATAGAGTTGAGTCCTCCACCCTATACATCTGACCGCCCCATGCTCCAATGTAAGGGACCCCATCCTGACACCGGATTCTGGAGTTGTAAGAGAACCTGGTCGTTCAGTCCAACTGCCTCCTACTTCATTCATAAGTTTCTTATCTGACACCACCTGGTCAACCCTTGGGCACTTCCGGTGATAGAATCTCGAGCCTTCAAAATAGCCCATTCCATTCCTGACTAGCTTGTCAGTGGTCTGTTTTTATTTGATTACTTGAAGCTCCCTTTCCCTGTAACTTCTAGCCCCTGGGGCCCCACGAGCATTCAATCTATCCTTCTACCTGTTGGACCTCGAGGTCTGAAGCCTATCCTGTTTTCCTCGCCCCATCCTTCCTTCTCCTAAGTGTATCTTTAATTTGATCAACTTTTCTTGGTATCACAGAGCTCCTAAGCCCCCTGCAATGCCATTTACCCCTTTTGTTAAAAAAACAAAAAAATCCATGGCTCCAAAGCTAAACATGATATTCTAGAACACATTAAATTGGATCCTGATAGCCACATTAAAATGCTCTCTCCTCGATCTACAGCTAAGACCACACTATGAAGGGGAATAAGATTTAATATTAATGAGGGCCTCCCCCGTGCCCTCAAATCCTGACAGCAATTCCACGAAGTCACAATTGTAATTCCCATTTTATAAAGGAAGAAACTGTGAAGTCACTAATATTAAATCCCTTGCTCCAGGTCACAAAACCAGTCCGTGGCAAGGTTGGGATTCCCTCTCAAGTCGGGCCGACCACCAAACATAAAGAACTCCTTAGGAACAGAAATTTTAATGGACAAATTTTTCGTCTCCTATGTTCTTAATTCTCTTGGAGGGCAAAGTTAGCCTCTTGCTGTCTTGGCAACTACAAAGGAGTTCTAAGATGTTAACTTCTTCTGGGGGAAGGAAGAGAAGCTCCCTCCTTTGATGAAACTAAACTTGTTGATTTTGCACCGGAAGGATTTTCTTAAAGAGATGAACGAACGCAGTGTTTGGAAAGAACACAGGCACCTACACTAGAAGATGTCACAAAGAGATGACGCAGTACTAACACCATCTTCCCAGACTATCTGTGCACCTGATGGAGAGTGACGTGTTGGGGGTTGTGTGCTGGTGTGTGTGTGTTGAGGGTGGGGGGCGGGGGGGCATACAGCAAAAGTTGCTAGAAACATATGCCCTCTGGGAAGACAAATCTCTGTGAAAGGAGGTTCTCCCCTTTAAATGCCTGTCAGATGGCCACGAGTGACCAAGGGGGGGGAAAAATAAAGGAGTTCTTCAGTCTAACCTACCGCTTTCTTGCTGCAAATTTCATTGTTATCGCTTGGGGAGAACACCTGTGTTTCCAACAACCCATTCCAGGATGACTTTAAAATCAGAACAATGGATGGCCCAGGGGAAGAACGAACAGGAGGGTGAGGTCCAGTGGGTGGGGGTGAGGATGGGGACGGGACGGGGAGATCTCCCAGGGCACAGGGAAGCAGCTCATCTTCAGAAGATGAGGGCAAGGAGGCAAAGTGGGGACATCTCACCTGGTCAAGAAGCATTACCGAGGATTTGATGATCTCTCTCCATTTTTGGAGCTCTGTATCGTGGTACTTTTGTTGGGACTCCAAGAGCTGGGCCCATTCTGTCTGAGACTGGGGTAACCTGTGGGGCAGAAGAAGGGGTACCCTGGCAGCTGGAGTTATGCTCAGTGGACTGTCCTGTGCTCCCAGACCCCTAAAGGACAGAGAGTCACATCAGACTGCTTTGTCCTCTGCTCAATGCCCCCGGCTCCCCTGTGCCCCAGGTCAGAGGCAGACTAAAGCTACACGGACAGTTTTCAGAGCCCACTTATGGGCTCATCCCAAAGGGTTACCCACTGGATAAGGGCAGCGGAGCCGTCCCACGGAGACTGGGTGGCAGGAGCAGGGGCACGGTACCAGGTGGGGTGGAAGTGATGGCCCAGGGAAGAGGCAAGGATTACCTTTCTTGGAGCCTCAGACCCTGCCAGGCGGTGAGTGTCTGGGTGGTGTATTCCAACATCCAGAGTTTGTAGAAGAGCATTATGTTAAGGACAACCAGCAGCACCAGACTGGGAAGGAGACAAAGGGGACAAAGGCGACAGGCATGAGAGGTCATCTGAGAATGCATGCAACCTTGAAAAGCCTGGGATCACCCCCCCCACCCCTCCAGAGGCAGCTGCTGTCCTTGACCATTGGTCACCTGAAGCATGGCAGTAAGGGAGGGAGGAGGAAGGATGCAGCGAGGGGGAGAGGGAGAGAGAGCAGCGCTCTCATCTGGAGGGGCCAGGACACAGCAGGAGCGCCATGGAGAGGCACGTGGGCGAAGGCATTGGGAAAGAGACACACATAGGAGCCCCCTAGACCCAGGGTGCCTGGGGGAAAGAGGTAAGATGGAGAGGAAAAGAGATGAAGGGTAAACAAAGCAATCAGAGAGCCAGTACCTGAAACAGATCCTAATGGGAGCAAGGAGGAAAAATGGGGGGGAGGCAGAGGTTAGAACAGGCCAGTGCCGAGATGGGGAGGGCTGCACTGTAACCAAGCCAGGGAGCAAGTGAGTCTGGGGGGAAGAAACACTGGAAGCGAGGACACGAGGACGAGGAGACCCAGCAAGCAAGGAGCAAGAGACAGCAGCTGCAAACAGATCTTAATAGGTCAAGGGAGACACGCAGAGGCAAGTCCTCCTACCCAGCGAATCGGACACACGACAAAAGGGCGAGGCTGTGGACTATCGGCCTGATCTGCCCAACAGGGGTTAGCACGATGTCCTACAGCACGTCTCGTCCTCATGCCTGTCCGGACCCGTGGGGGTCACGAGGTTGCCCGGGCTGGGCTAGCATTGCTGAGAGCCAGGAGATGGTAAGGACGACCCTGGGGGCACAGAGGGCCACCAAGAGATGGGGGAGCCTCAGGGGCTGCCAAAAGATTTTAGGTTCATGGCAGAGAGATGATTTGCAGAGCAAGGGGATCTAGAGACACACAGAACTGGGTACAGTGCTGGTACAATGTTTCAGGGTTCTGAAATTCCGATGAAGTTCCCTAGCTTCTCTGAACACCCTTAACTACCCCGCTGGGGCTGCACTGTGCGTGGGCTGAAAGCGTGGACGGAAAGCTCCCTGGACACAGGAGCCCCCCATGACGGCTGGTTTTATCATGAAAGGGGTATGAGGACATTTAGGGACACACACAAGAAAAGGGAGACAGAATGATGGAAAAGGACCAACAAAGAACATCTTATGCTGTGCCTTCGACCTTTCGGGGGTATGTGTGCGTGTGTGTGTGTGTGTGTGTGTGTGTGTGTGAGAGAGAGAGAGAGAAAGAGAGAGAGAGAGAAGAGAGCGAGACTGGGCTCTTCTCTGTGCCTCCAGCACTACAGAAGCGGATACTCCTGGAGCTGGCAGCTTCCAGTCCCTGACCCCATCCAGGGCTCTGTGCCTTCTCCAGAACAATCTAAATTTCACGCTGACTTGCAATGACGCTGCCTCTAACTGTACCCACATGCACCAGAGGACCTGAACGCCCGCCTCTTTGGCGTGGGCTGCGTATATCCTACCTCCTGCATTTAGGTCTGTGTGTACAATCCTGCCTGTGCTCCGTGGAGGTCTACGGACACCCCTGCAAGCGGTCTGAGGAAAGAGCCTGGTCCACACAGGGGAGGGCGGGCAGAGCTGCTTCGGGGCCCGCCGGACACAGGGTGGCCCGTTCCACCCACACTGTCCGCAAATTTGCAGCCCGGACCCTCTAAGTGTTGAATGATGAAGGCCATGATCTTAACCTAACAGAGTCCCACAGTCAGCTAACGCCATGCGATCACACTGACTCGGGAGAGCAGGCCTCCTTCAGTAAGTCTGCATGCAGGAAAAGCTCAGACAGAACCCACCTGAGGTTCGAGTTTTCGATCTACTAGACCCAACAGGAGAGACTTGGCAGTACGAATCCCCTCAAATGGATGTTGTTGAACAGGAGTCTTACTGGTTTCACAGCTGTCTTTGTATGTATGTGTGTATATCTTTGTATTTGTATGCAACTTTGTAAGAGACCTTGGCTCCCCAGGCCATGGGCAGAAGAAATCTCCACCTACGTTTCTATTACACGTGCAGTCAGGTGAGAAGAGAGCCCGCCTCATGTTCCTCACGCGCCCCCCCCATGGTGCCCACGCCTTGTCTGTGGCCCCGATTTCTTCTCACACCCGGCGCTGTCCTCGGATGGTCTCATTCTCACCCAGGGCTCTCATGCTACCGTTAACTAAATCAGCATCCATGAGCCATATGCCTCTCGGCCTCGCCCAGGTCTACATCAGCAAGTGCTGTCCCCTCCCCCTGGATTCCCTACTGCAACGTGGGACACAGCTGGAGCCCAGAGCGTCTTCTCGGACAGATCTGCCACCCGACCCGGATTTCTGTGAACGACACAACCATCTCCAGGAGCCCACCGCAGTCCTCCCTCTTCTTCGGCTACCCAACCAGATGGCTAACAGGTCCTCCGTCCCCTCCTTGAGGGACAGTCACGCTCCCCTATGCCGCTGCCCCTTACTTGGACCAGCCTGCCTGCCTCCAGCCCTTTCTTCTCTAGGCCTCCCGCTACAGGCCGGCAGAGGGACTTAAAACAACACCACCACCTGATCTTAGCCAAAAGGCCCTGAAGCGATAAAACGGCAACACAGAAAGCCAATCCTGCCACATTCCAGGGCTTCCTGACGGTTTGTCTGTGCCTCTGCTTCTGCCTCTCTGAAAACGAGTTATGGGGGCCTGACCGAGTTGGGAGAGAGTGTCATAGAAGAAAGACCCAGAGACAGGCCAATCCCCAGTGCAGAGCAGGCAGGACCCCCATCTGGGCATCTCCCATGTCACACCTGCCTGTGCCCCCCTCAAGCTCACAGCACACCCCCATCTCCAGGGAAGGCGGTGGGGCGGGGGTGGTCCGGCAGTGGGCAGAACCAAGCAGAACAGCAATCTGCACTCAGCCGCCCGTCCCAGGAACTCCCTGCTCCCAGCAGTTCAGGGACGACCCCAGTGTCCTGGGCTCCCCCGTGGACAGCTGGGCCCTCCCACGCTACCTGTGCATTTCTTCCCACTTCGTCTCTCCCTGCCCAGAGTCCTCCTGGGAACATTACTGCGTCTACTGTTCTATAATGTGATGGCAACCTTGTAAATTATTTACAATGATATAAGCATATATTTCGGGACAGTCGTCATCGATTTTGTCTGGCTTTCCTGCCAAAGTGTGGGCCCAGGAGTGCCCGATCCTGGCCCCCGGACCAGAGCAGTCTCAGGACCTCCCTCACACGTGAACGAACGGGCTTCTCAGACGCTGTGCGGCGTCTCCGTGTTAGCGTTTCTCCAACAGTGTAGTAATTCTGAATTTCCTGTCTGTCTTACCCACTTGAAACTGAGTTGCCAAGGGCATGGATGCTGTATACAGTGTTCTGTTCCCCTCCTGAGGGCCTAGCTTACAGCAGATGCTAAATTGAACAGAGAAAAAGAAACAAAGCAGCAAGGAGTGACGGACAGAGCTAGTGATCTGAAGAGAGGAGGCTAGAGGACAAAGAAAGGCCAGGGCCACGGGAAGGGGTGCGCACACGCCCAAGGAGCCAGCGGGCAGGGAGGGAAGGTGCTGGGGCAGGGGCGGGGAGGAGAGCTGAGATCCCTTACACACAGCTGATAACCAGCAGCAGCTTGGACACACTCTGCAGATGGAAACCGTTAGGGGTGTCCTCGGGGATATGCCGTGTCTGCGTGGAACCTGTGGGGAGAGTAAAGAGGCCATCACCACGGTGGCTCACGAGCCCTCTGGCTGCTGTGACAGGGGTCACGCACAAGCTTCAGCAAATGACGGAGAGTTGTCCATGATGTTTTCCCAACAATGAGAGAACAGATATGCCCAGCCCTCCAAAAGGGCAAGGGAAGCCCCCCAAGGGCAAGGTCATGGGCTGGATCAGGCGAAGTGGACATTCAAGTCACCAAACAAACAAGAGACTCAACAGCCTTATGCAGCTAGGACATGCAGAGCGGGGACAAAGGAGCCGTGGCACAGACAACCGCACCGGGCTGGAACCAGAGCCGGTTTTCCGCTCAGGCTGTGTCTGTAGCTAGTGCTGGGACGCTGAACAAGTCTCAGCTTCCCTCGGAGAGTCAGTGCATTCACACGTGTCACATTAGAAATCCACTACGTAAGGGAGGGGGACACAGAAGGCGGGCACCGTTCTCCTTCCTGCTCCCATCCTGAGGCACACCCCAGGGTGTGCAAAGCATGGCCTGAAAGACTCTGAACTGGTGGTATCTATGGCCACATGTCACCAGGCCACATGTCGCCATGAAGACATGAGGTTGTGCGTAGCTGGATGCAAAGAGGGAAACAGGTCAAGGCGGGGGGTGGGGCAGGTGCGGGGGCTGCCTCAGACATCTGTGTCAGGAGGGCACCTCTGGCCTGAGCTGCAGCTTCTCCCCAGTGTATTTGCCAAAAACCTGGAAGCTGCTCGTTTGAGTCCATCGAGGCAGACATGGGAGTTCAGGGAACTTCTGTTCAGCAGAGCCCACGTGTGGGTTCAGCAGGGACCAAGGAACATAAAGGGCGAAGGGAAACAGGTAGTGGATCCAGAGGCTGAATGATGAGTCAGTGGCAAATTACATACGATCTGTACCCATGGACGCAAAGGGATCGCGTGTGTGTAGGCCCCGGCACTCGGCACAGGCAAGCTGCTCAGGGCCCCAAGCCCCACCCCCACCGCCAGTGGGTGCGCACCTGCCACGTGTTTGATCCTGTGGCCCACGTCTTCATCGGTGGGTGTGGTGACGGGGCTCATCACCTCTTCCAGGTGAGGCACCCGCAGGTGGGCATGGGGACGCTTCCTCCTCCGAACGGCCGGGGCCTTGCTGGTCTTCTCTTTGGGAGACTGTCTGTGCATCTCAGCCAGGTACGTGCTCTCCGTCTTGGTCAGCTCACTCTCTGTCCGAGACAGAAGGCCGCCTGCCTCCACCTGCAGCTCGACCCACTGGCCTCCAGAGACAACGCTGCCTCCGCCCAGCCGAGCCCGCTCTCCAAGAACCCTTTTCCCACGCTGCACGCGGGGACGCTGATTGGCAGGGCAGGGGTCCCTTGGGGGCAGCGACGAGCCTCAGGAAGTTCCTCTGGGACGTACCCCCAGCCAGACCCCCCACTGTGGGTTCTGCTCAACACTGTGCAGAAACGTAGGTTCCCGACATCCACGCCCCCATGCAGACAGCTGGGGGCACGTCCCAGGTCCTCACGGACGCATTCCCAGGCTCACCCTTCCTCTCCGTACCGAATTACCCCCGGTGTGATGAGAGGTGGTGGTCACATGCCAGGGGTGGGGAGGGCTGGCCACAGACCCCTCCGAAGTTACCGGCACAGCCTCTCAGAAACGCACGTGTGCCCATGTGTGGCCCCCACCTCCGTGCTTCCCACTCCCGACCAGTGGCAGCTGCGTGGCGGAGCCCGTGTCGGCCCTGCTGCGCCAGTGCCGACGGCTGCAGCCCTGCTCACCGAGGTGGCGGAAGTAGTCCTCCAGCCCACTCCAGAAGTTCTTCTCGATGAACGTCTTCACCAAGCCCCAGGGCTGTTTGCGGTAGCGCAGCTCTGTGGAGACCCTAAGGAACAAGCCAGGAGCGAGATCAGCCGTTTCGCGGGATCCCTGCTCTACCTAGACAGGCCCTTCGCACCACACCCATGGTGTCATCTCAGCTCCCTGACCACTTCCGGAGGTCCGTGGAATGGGCAGATGGACCCTCCCTTTACAGGTGAGAAAATGGGAGTTCTAGAATAATCCAGCAGACCAAAGGCTAACATAGCAGGGCTCCTGACAGTGGGCCCACAGGTCTTTCATGAGGCCACACCGCCTCCTTCGGATGGGGCCAGGCAGCTGGCCGGCCGTGGGGGTCCTTGTCTTCTTCTGTAGACACCTGCTAGTCCAGATTAGGCTCTGGGGTTCCGTCACTCCCACCACTAGGGGAGTCATCTGCCACCGGCCCTGGCTCCCACCTCTCCACTCCCCAAGAGCACGCCACCTCTTGCATTTTTCCAAGTATTCTCTCTCCCAGTCATGGGTCTCTCTGCTGCCCATGCTGTCTGCACACCAGCCCCTTCCCCTCCTCTCCTCCATGGCCGTGTCACCACAGCTCCCAGTTAACGCTCCCGTTTTTTAAGGCTGCCTGGCCCCCTTCCCTGCTGTCCTCGGGGACACTGCGGCCTAATGCGAGCCAACCGATGCTTGCAAGTCACCCCACCATCCCCTTCCGCCCTGCCACCCAGCAAGTGTCACGGGGTTACAGGGGAGGGGCACGTTTCTGGGGTGGGGTGCATCAGTAACAAGCTGCCTCTGGGTGGCCTGGACAGAAAGGACGTGTCATCAAGAGACACTTCAAAAAAGCTGGAAGAGAGAAGCCTAGACATGGTGTGGGGCAGGATGGCAGGGGCAGGAGGGAGGAGAGATGATGGAGGCGCACAGGCACCCAACAAAAAAGTATTTTCAAAGAAGAGGATGAGAATGATGCGGGCCCTTTCTGAGATGTGGGGCTCGGAACGTCTCGACTCCTGAGAGGGCTCCCTGGGGCCCTTCACCAAAGCCCCGTCTTACGGCGACCGCATGAGCGAGGTCACGCGTGCACGCGGGGCACCTCCCGGAACCCACGGGGCGCTCCGGCCGCCCACCTGAGCCGACTCTTGTTCCGAGCCACGCGGGTGAGTGTGTAGCGGTTGATGGTGTAGAAGTAGTCGTGGTAGGGCACGTCGTGCGTGAGGACCTCAGCGTCGATCACATAACATTCGCTCTCCTGGCTCGCCTTGTACATGGTCTGTGGGGACGGGGGACGAAACTGAGGAGACGTGGTGGGAAGAGCACCGCCTTCCCTTCTCTCCCTGCACCCACCCCCGACTTCTGGGCGGAGACGGGGCACCCCGAACCTGTGGAAATGGCAGCCCAGCATGTGTCCCCGCCTTGGGGCACAACGACACAGGCACCCAGATTCCTCTTCACACCGTCTACCCTCAATCCTTCAGACGGGGCAGAGGCTCTTCCCGCCGCTCCTCTGCGCCCCCGCCCGCGGCTCACCTGCGTCTCCCTGACAGTGGCAGTTTTCGGAGCCAGAGGGTTGGTGAGGGTGATGGTGTACAGGATCACTCGGCTCTGGTTTCCGTTCTCTTCCTTCTTCCACGGATGGAAGATGATATCTGAGGGTGGAGAAGAGCCCCAGAATGAGGGCGGGAGGGAGGCAGGCCCGCGCCACCTCTGAATTTCCCCTCCCAGCGAACCCTTGACTGTACTGGCGGCCGGCTGGCCCCCAATGGGAAGCCAATGGGAGCCCGAGGGCCCCGGGAGGAGGGTGGGAGGAGGGGGAGTCAAAACAGAAAGAGGCCCATTGTAGCGCTGCCGAAACTCTACACAGGGCTCCAGAGTGCTGATTGTTCCTGGGGCCGGGACAGGCCGTCCGGGGGCCACCTGCGGGGGTGCTGGCAACACTGGAGTCACTGTGACGAGGGCCTGGGATCTTTGGGAACAAGTCCTCTCCTCTAAGGCACGGCCTCTGGGTGCCCTCCGTCTGCCCTCCCCTCCTGGCAGAGGGCGACGCTGATGCCCAGATGTTCCTTCATGGCCAGAGCCGCAGCCCCTGCGGTGGGGCAGAACAGGGGCAGGGGGACGAGATGGGAGCAAAGCAGGAAGGCGCAACGTCCTGGCTGTGAATCCTGGCTCACGCCCGACTGGGCGACATGGCCCCTGGGCAACGTGAGGACAGCTGGAGCTCGGGGTTCCTCACCAGTAACCCCAGGGATTGCAATGCTCGCACACGCGGCAGGCCCAAGAGTTACACGAGATGGTGTCATGTGCTTGGCACACCAGGGGGTGCCTGGCAGTAAGGGCTCGAGGCGGTTCTCTGCGAGACCATGAACCCTGAGCAGTCTTGCTCACTGGTGGGCCTTTGGGGCCTTGCGCACGGTGAGCTGGGGGAAGGAGGAACACACAGGGCCCTGGGGCGGGAAGCGGGGGGGCCCTGTGACCTCAGGGAGCCTGGGGAAGGAGGAAACTTGGGAAGAAGAGGACGATGAGTGTCCTGAGAGGAACTGACCTGAGAAGCGCCGCTGCTCCATGAAGTCCCGCTGGAAGGGCGAGTCCGTGAACAGCAGGTCATAGAGCTTGTCCACACTGAAGTTGAAGACCTCGTTCACGTACTGCCGGCCACTCAGGTCCTCGTAGAAGGCCTGGACCTCCCCTGCACAGAAGAAGATGAGAAGTAGGGAATGAGGGCTGAGGGGCGGCGGCCCCAGGGACAACCGCCAGGGTACTTCGGGGTCACGGGCCCCTGAGGAAGGGCAGCCCTCGTGGGTAGCGGCTCATGACCTCGCATCTGTCCATCTCCTCCTTCGCCAGCATGCACACAGCTCACTTGAACCAGTAGCCTTCCTTGACAAAGACGATGGGAATGTTCTGCTTGTTTTTCCATTTTCAAGCCTTGCTAAGGAAGCTGATCTCAGATGAAGATTTAAATGAAGGAGGATTTCCTGAACCTAAAAGCTATCAGTTATCCAGAGTCTGTAAGTTAAGCATGACGGAGCACACACGGCCCTGCAACTATGGCACAGGGGCATTAAAGGGACATGGGTTCATCTGCAATGTCCAGCTGGGCTGGACTGTAGGGCGACCCTCTCTAACTACACGGAGCTGGCTCCTCTTCCATAAGGCGGCCGGCCTCCCCCAGGATTTCAATGCTTGTCACTTTTCTCAGGTTTCTATCTGCTCCGGGAGAATGTGCCTGGGAGTAGAGGTGTGTTGCTAAAGTCCCGGCACCCCAAGCCCTCGGCACCCCAGAGTCCCTAATCACTGCACCTACAGAGGCTGCCATGCGGTCTCAAGCAAGAAGCTGACATTCCCGGTGCTGCTGCGGCTCAGAATCATACAGAGCCGGTGCCCGTGACCGGACAGGATAAGCACAGTCAGGGGGGGAACGGTCACGTCTGAGTTGATGTGCGTGTTGTGCAGTACCCAACCTGTGCGATTACTGGCACTGGCCTTGCATCCTGGATGGGACTGGGGGAGTTGCCGACGGTGAGGACACCACTCCAGGGGACCATCGGAGAGACCGTCCACAGGTGTTTAAATGAGCACTGTCTACATACATGTGCTAGTCCTAGCCTACCCCCAAGTCCGTGGATCAACCCATTTCATTGATACTGACAATCAGGCCCCTGGGCCCCGGAATGCCAGAGGCAATGCACACCAGAACCAGGTCCTAGAACCTGACCCAATGCAGGCAGGAGTGATGTTAAGAAGTACTATCTAGAAATACTAGAGAGAAGGGCAGGTTCCAGAGTCTGAGTGACCCGGCAACACCTTTTCTCGCAGCCTGGTCTAAAAAGCCAAGCTTCTAGTAAGATTGCATTGTTCCAGGAAGCGGCTGACCGGCACTTTCCCGTGGCACGTAAACACCACCTTGCCTTGCATCTCTATGAGAACAGCGGTGCCAGGCAATCTGGTCAACGGGGGGGACCTTAGTGGCAAGACCAGACTGCAGGACAACACATGACCCATTCAGTACGGACAGACAAATACGGAATGAGAAGGATCCTGCAGTGGCTATCCAGAAAATGTCCGTATGCTAATGACACATGAACCCACCCTTCTACCAGAAACCCAGAGACCAACGGACTCCAGCCTCCACACAGGGACATCCTGTTAGCCTCCAAACGGAGAGAGAAAGGGCTGCTCCACACACCCACTTCCGAACGCCCACCTTCATCGTGGGTGTCGGAAGAGTCACTGAGCTCAGTGGGGATGTCCTCATTGTCATTGAAGTCCAGCGAAGGGGAGGTCACAGGCGCGATGATCTCAATCTTCTCCCCGATGATGTTGTCAATGGCAAGCTCCTTCTCTAGGGACCCCTCGCCCTCCAGCACCTCCTCCTCCAGGGGCAGGCCATCGAACTGGGGTGGAGACAGAGGAGTCACCCAAATAGGGCAAACTACTCCGGGTCTCCTCTCCAAAGGGAGATTAGGGACCTGGTCCAGAGAGCTCTCACGTTCACAACACAGCCCCTCAGGGGCTGGGCTGGAGTCCCGCTCTAGGGGTTTTCCCCAGCTCTGCCATGGAAGGCAGGAGAACCAAGTGGAAGGTTCTGACCTTGTACTACCATCACACAATGCCCCAGCCCTAGCATCCAGCAGAGTCAGCTCCCGGAGCCACATCTCCCCCCTGCTACAACAGGTCGGCCTGCCTCTCACGAGCGCTCGTCTGCTAAGAGGCTCCAAATCTTCCTAAGCGCTTTTTAATGTATTCTCCCCTTAGCCCTAGAAGGGAACAGAGACAAACCTTTTTATTTTTAGGACAACCTTAGAGATGGAAAATGGAGATTAGGCACAGATGAATGACGTTTTCATTCTAAGGTCTGACCCCTGAGCCAATGGAGTATGCGTCTCCCCTCTCTGGGAATCCTTTCCAAGAATCCCCGCCCATTCTTCAACCTGCCAGTGCACACCCAACACTTCCTCTGTCAAGCTCCCATCCCTTCTGGAGCCAAGTCTCAGAGAACAAAGGCCTTTCTTAACATATTTTTATCTCTTTCGCAAAGTCTGGCACTGTGGAAAAATAAATCGGGAGCGTATACACTAGGAACTCAAAAACTAATTGTCGAATGACTGAACAGATAACAGATTACAGCCCTAGATTCACATGCAATTTTGACCTTGTATCAAGACAGTTAAAAAAAAAAAAGACCTGGGATAGTTCTCCGTAGAGGGGCCAACCTGGAGCTGTCACACCATGAACTTGGAATGGTTTTCGTATGCTCAGAAGCCAAACAAAACCTTGTATCCAAGGCGCGGGACTACAGCATCAGAACAAGAGAGCCCATCGGCTCCTGGAGGCCTCCTGAATCACCTGCCACAGGGTAAACAACCTCCCTTCTCCCCGTGTGACCCAGGCCGGGGTGCTGGGGAGTGCACTGGGCTGGGAAACACCGACTACGGGAGGAGGAGCAGAAGAAGTGTCCTATTGCCCATACCGAGACAGGGGCCTCGCTGCTCCCTGTGGACGTCAGTGTGCTGTTGGTGATGGACTTCTTGGGGAGCTGAGGACTGGCATCCGGCTTGGTCTCGATGCTGCTTTTGGATGAGCTGTCGTTCACTTCATTCTCTTCCACGGGGATCTCCTCACAGTAGCTGAGAGAAGACAGCACGAATCCCTATCACCTCGGCAGTCGAGACCGCTGACTATTCTAAGAACCTCACATCTGTCTACCTGTCCCCAACTATGGGCTTTCTTGCTTCTTTGCTTTAGCCAGGATCTTCCTCTAAACACCACCTCCCTGCTACACAACATTCCCGAAACCTCCTCCCCACCTCGCACTCCCCTCCCCATGTATGATTTCTGGCTCCAAAGTCACCTATTCTCTGCATATTCTCCTTAGATTTAACCCTATCCTATGACCCCAACCTATGACCGTTACGTGTCTTAAACAATCTTTCTTCCATGGCATCCCATCCCATCCCAACCTCACCACTGACAGAAACACCTGGGACATTCTGAGAATACATTTTATTTCCCACACAGTGATGAGGACTGGACCCTCCACAAGTGTCCTTTGGTGATAACACCCAGATTCTGGATCCTAACTAGTGAGCTTCTTTGCCCTGGACACCGGAAGGGGAACCCTCCCTGAGAGAAGGGTGAGTGCCTATCTAGGGACACTTCAGCCTCTCCCAAGGGAGAAATCAGCCCTGTCATCAACTTCTGACTCACACTTTGCCTATCACCCCACCTGGATGCAAGACAACTCTGAGTAACCCATGACATGTCTGCTCAAGACAGGCAGATGTTCACCGAGATTAAGTGGTATCACTACTGAGGGTCACTACTCCACACGCTTTCCCTGCTTTCCACGGCTCTGTGCTTCGCATGCCACCGCCGAGCCTCCATCTACCTCCCCACCTCAAGCAAGGCTAGTACGGCTTCAAGGCCCCATCCTTCTCAACACATCAAGCATGGGATACAGCGATGCTCCCTTCTCTTAAAGCTTCCTTCCCTTGGCTCCGAGCATGCGAGCTCTCCTAGCGCTCCTCCTACCTGGCTAGATGTTCCTTCAGGATTTCTTTTGCTGCTGCTTCCTCCTGCTGAGTGCTCCCAGGCCCAGTCCTCGAACTTCCTATGTTCATCCAACCATTTGTGGTTGCAGCTAATCTCCTAGCTAGCCACTCCTAATTCCCAGGTTTAGGCACTTTGCCCACACTTCCCTAGTAAACTCCACACTCACATCCACAAATGTCTCTGTGACATCTCCATTTGGCCAGCTGTCATCTCAAACCCAACTTGCCTGATCTTCCCCCAAAGTCTGGTCTGTAGCGCTGTCCATCTCGGTTTGGAACAGCCCTAGGCTTCCGGCTGATAAATCCAAGGAAACCTTAAAGCCATCTTTGGTTCCTTTCTAATCTGTCAGCAAATCCTTCAAAACAGACCTGATTCCACTTTCAAAATATATTCAGCAACGAACCACTGCTTGCCATTTCTACTGCTGTCCTCCCGGCCCAAACAACCTTCACTTCTCCTCTCAATTATTCAACAGCCTCTCAGCCTCTCAGCCCATCGCCCTTGTTCCTCCCTGGTCTATTTCCAATGCAGGAGCCAGAGCGCTCCTGTTAAAACGTTAACTCAGATCTTATCAATTACCAACTCAAAGCCTTCCCACGGCTTCCCAGCCCATTTGGAGTAAAATCCAATCGTCGCACTGGCCAAAAGGCCTTCAGGATCTGGCCCCGGCCTCTCCTCCTCCTGCTGGCCCTTTGTTCATTCTGTCCAGCCACCCACTGGCTATTCCCACTCACTCAGGCATCGCTCCCTAGGGAGGCTGCCACCACCATCCCAGGCCCTCTTGGAGGAGCTCCCTGGGCAGCTGCCCTCTGCCTTGCTCACCCCATCGTGTTGAAGTCGTCATCAGGGGGCACGTAGTCCTCATCGTCACTGGTAAGGCCCAGTTCATTCCCATAGCACTGGTGAACGAAGTGCCAGAGCTCCTTGGGGCAGAGGGGCTGCGGGGACAACAGAAGGACTCTGACCTTTCCTTCCTCGGGACCCCACGCTACACAGAGGCACTGAGCTAGACTCCCCTGGGGGTAGGAGAAGTGGACCTCCATTCTGGACTAAGTGGAGAACAACGCCTCTTCTACCTCCCTGTACCTCCTCCCAGGGTCATATCAAGACACCAATCTTTTGCCTAAAGATACAGCTTCCAGCCAAGCCAGGAACCTGGCCCTGTTCCCACAACTCAGGTTTGCATAATGGGATCAACTGCCCCCTTAAGGATGGTAACTACCCATTTTTTGCTTCTATGGACGAGGTCAAGCACTAAGCGTGATAAATCAATGTGAATCCTGGAGCCAAAGGGATCACAGAGCTTCTGATGTGGACCTGGTCCCTGGAGGCAGTCTCCCCAAGACACAGAAACCTCCTCATACTAACAGTGACCACGCAAGCAGGCCCCACTGCTTCACAGAACGAGGTGTGACCTCGAAGGTGGCCATTCCGTCGTCGGACAGTTCCCGTGGTAGAAAGAAGCCTATGTTCTCATAATTTAAGGGGTCTCAGAGGGGAGCACATCCAACCCTCTCCTGGCTACCTCAACACCTCCTTCTTTCTTCTCCACCAGAATGAGTCCGCCTACAGTTCTGGGTGCTGCTAGCCCACGTCCTTATTTCACCACGGGCCTACGTGCCCTCCTCAAAAGCTCTGTCCTGAGAAAAGTGAGCTCCCATGGGGTTCGGATTTGTGGGAAAAGAGGCAACAGAATGTGGAAAAAACGGCGACTGGAGGGACATGGAGGAGTCCTCAGTTGGAAGCGGGGCAGAAGGTGGCAGGGTCAGGATGTGAGGAAGAGGGCCAGAGACTTAAGGAAAAACAGAAGGAGTCAAAACACAAAGAAATATTACATCAAACTTAAAGAGCGGTTCCCATCAACAGATCTGATTAAGAACCTGAGAATTCTCGGAGATCAGCCTTTCCTGGTGTGGTTTAGGAAGCAGGCCGTGCTTCTGGCCTCCCAGCTGAGGAGAACTGTTCAGAATGGCACAGCCCAGGGCTCCCTCTGAGCTGAGAGATGCTGGCCCTCACCAAGCCAGAGGGAGGCATCTCCTCCTCCTTTCTCTGGGCCCCCGCCTCCTATCTCTGGCCCTGACGTAGATCATTCACCCCACCTGAGACACATTTGCCTCGCTGCCTAACCATGTCCTCCCCTTTGTCACAACTCCCCTTCTCCATGCACTCCTCTCTGATCCATCCACCAGGCTCGGCCTGCCGGACCACAAGCAGGATGAGGACAGTCGGCAGACATCTGCTGTGTCAGAGCTTCTGTCTTATTCACAAAGGACAGTGTCTGTGAACTGAATGAAAAATCCCAACCTGCCAGTGGAGGTTCAAATACACAGTCATTTTACTATTACTGATGGCTACTAAAGGCAGAAGATCGTAGCACAGATAAGCTACCTGGATTCGGGCCAGGGCTACAGGCCTTCAGGTCAGAAGAAATTCTAAATAATAAATCTGCCCAGTTTACTTTAGATTGCTTAAGAGTCAAGGTGGATAAATATGTGTCATGTATATAATTATAACCATGTAACTTCTCTACTGTGTCTCTTGCCCTGGCTTGGGGTTTCTTTCCCAACACCCACCCCGACTAGCCCGGGCATCTGAGTGGGAGTTCTTGAAGGAATGTGGCCATATCATCGCCAATATCCGTGTCCCCTCAGAGTCCCTCAGACACTCGAGTCAAATGTGGCCATATCATCGCCAATATCCGTGTCCCCTCAGAGTCCCTCAGACACTCGAGTCGTCAGATTAGGGGGCTTATTAACTCTATTTTTCCATTTTCTGGATTTCTGATGCTCTGGCATCCAAGGCCTAGCTGACTGGTAAGGGAATGTCCATCCCAGGGTTAGCTAATCCCTGTTGACAGAAAACAACTCTCCGGGAAGTTCACCTTTTGTATGTCACTGGCCAATCCAAAGCCTAGACCCTCAACCCCCTTCTTTCCTAGCTCCTTACAGTCGGGGCCCATGTTACCTGGCCTTAGGTACCCCAGCGACAGGCAACTAGAGACAGTCTCCATGTCCCAAGGCCTGATGGAATTATTCAAACTAGCCAATTCTAAACCTGGTTGGCCCTTACCCGGCCTCACCCAGTCCTTCCTGCAAAAGCCACAACGAAAGCTCTTATCCATGCTTTTCCCTTATGCTCTCTACCTCCTAATGGACCGTGGTCTCCTTCCCTTCCCCATGGGATCTGCGAGGTGTGACAGGCCTCTGCCTCTAGGAACCTGTGAGTATAGAAACCGATTCCTCCCTGACAGTCCTTTCCACCTCTGCAGGTCTCACAAACCCTGGCACGTTTCAGACAGTGGAACGGAAGTGCCTGAAGTTAGTGAGGGCCTCGCTCCAGGCAGCAACCGGGCAGCTCACAGACCACCACCAGGAGGAGAACAGAGAACTCACCCAAGTCTGGGGACTTCCAGAACCTTGATGACACACGGGCTGCTCTGGAGCCAGCCCACGTCACAGAAGCCCACTCTCGCCACGGAGCCCTCACCCCAGGGGAATGAACATTCCAGGTGGATGCGCATCCTGAGGCCAAAGGACGGAAGCAGCTGGGCAGTACTCACCTTTTCCAGGAGTGCGTTCTGCCAGAGCCGGAACATCATCATGTATGTCCTGTCCCGGGCCCCAAATGACGTGAAAAAGTGCTAGATGGGAACAGAAGACAGCAAAAAGAATCCTTTAAGACTCACAATATAATGGAGGGAGACAGGGTGCTTCAACCTTTTAAGGAAAGCTGCTGACTTCCTCCCCAAATACTACAGACTCAGTTATCCACGACCATGACACCAACGTACTCTAGTGAGAGGGACCAGCCCATGGGGCCCAGGCACTTGGGACCTTCAAGTCCATGGTGGCCCTAAGTCCTTCGGTATTCACCCCTGCTTTCCAAGGCGCTTCTCCCTCTGCTTGGGAGGTTTTCAACTCCATAAAACAACTTTCCTCACCCACCGACTGGACCCGGGTTAAGTGGTGAGCTGTAAGCCAGACTTTGGGAAGGAGAAGACAAACCCTCTCACCCTCTCATTCGCTAATTCAACAAATATTTGAATACAGTACGTGCTGGGTATGATTTTACATATTTGGGGTACAGTGACAATCAAAACAGAAAGGCCGGCTCTTACTGTGCTTACATGTTAGTGGGGACCCCATAGAACACGTGGGAAGGAAACGATGGGGAACCAGATGTCCTGAACACGATCTAAATGCTGCTTCACCTAAACCACACAAAAGCTTGGAAGAGAAACTAACCGCCAACGCCTAATAAAGAGAAACAAGCTGGTGGGATTAGGGGTCTTGTGTCATCACAAGGCTGATTCATGTCAGAAACAGAATTCAAACCAAAGACTACCTGACCCAAAATCTCAAGGCTGTTGCCACTGAACTCCCCAAGTCCAAGGGCTCTGCAGTCCCGTGTTCGGCTCAGGCCTAGTCCACCCCCAGCCCTGAAGCTCTCAGTCTCCAGGCGCTGGTTAAAGGTCAAAGATCCCAATGTTTCCTCGGCCCCATATGTTACCTCCCCCATGCTGACAATCCACTTCCTACTGGACTCTGCCGATGTGTAATAACAATCATATTTGCAAAGCATTTTACAGTTCAGTGTTTTCAAATCCGTGACGTCATTTCAAGCCTTTGTCATGGGAATGACTGGCACGACGTTACGCATGAGAAAACTTAAGTGGAGAGAGGTTACATGCAACTCCCAGGGTTACGGGACTCAAATTCAAGTGCTCTGGCTCCAAGTCCAGTGGACTGACCTTCCGTCCTCACCCCTGCTCAGACTCCAAACACCCCAATCCAATGGAGGTGGTCCCCACCATCTCCATCACCTTCCCATCCCCCACCCCCATCCTCCTGGCCTCCATATTCATGCAGTTGAAGGACAGAAATACAGAAGTGGGGTGGGGGGGCTGGGGATTGGGGTGCCAGGGAGTAGAAGGTCCAAGATTAGTCTCACTTACCTTTTCAGAGTCAGTGCAAACTTGAATGGCATTGGGAATGAGGCGAGCTGTTTTCTCTTTAGTCATGGAGCAGATGTCTTTCAAACGGACCGTCAGCTGGCACCCCACAGGGACGGAGAACAGATAATAAGCAAGAAGAGACATTCACTGAGTCGGCCACGAGTGTTTACGTGGCGCCCATTCAGAGGGAGGAAATCACATCTCAGTTTACTTATCTCTAAACCTGGAAGGGACCCCGTCAGACATCACCTGGTTTAGCTCCCAATTTCCCAGAGGCCACGCAGCAAGGTGGTGGCTGAGCCTTGCCTTGAGCCCAGTGTTGTCTCAGCTACTGGTCCAGGCAGCCTGCCTTCTCCCGTCTACACAGTCTGATCAATGTGCACAGCCCTATTGCTGCTTGGCACTTACACAGACACAGGACAATGACGCTGGATGGAACCATAAGTCACCAGCTTATCTCTTCCTGCTTTATTTTATAAGATGAGGAGGCAGAGGAAGAATAAAGGGCTAGCCTCCTGAGACACAGCTCACTAGGTGGAAAACCCAGACAACGTTCAACCCGGCCCTGAGTGCCAAGGCCAACGCCCCTTGGACTCAACTACTCTATCTCCTGCGATGACTTTTGCCAAATGCTTACCCCCACTTGCCAAAAGCAAATGCTTTCATGCTCTCTTCTGCACCCAAGAGGGAGGGAGGGGAAGACATGGCAGAGGAGATGTTGCCCTGAAGACTCAGGCATGTCCTTTTATGCAAAGGCGTGGGTAGAGCAGGAAGTCAACCAAAGGGGGAGAGTGGGGGCAACTTGCTCAATGCTAGCCAAGGGGACAGCCCAGGGAGAAAGCCCCAGGTCTTTACCAGAGTTTCCCAGCGGAAGATGTTGCTGTAGAAGCAGATCCAATTTTCAGAGAGGTAGAGTCGGCCCTGAAGAAGAATGTCTCTTTGGAGTGCACATGAGTAATCTGCGGTAGGATGAGGGACAGAGGAAGCATCTTCAGCGAACCACTACCAACGAGGCCCGCCATCCCTCCCACCAGCACTGCAGGAGCTCCGCTGCCTGCCACTCACTAGGTGGGTGAGACACTTGAACTAGTGGCCAAGAGGGTCCCTAGCAGCTGACGTGACGTTAAACACGCCGTTGCTGCCTGGAGGCAGAGGGACGGAGGGGCGGCAGAGAGGACGAGAAAAATCAGAGGGAGTAGAGGCCGATAAAAGTCAACTGACACCCCTCCCCCATCCATGTTACCCCAACCCTTTACTGCTGGGCCACCTGCAGAGGGAAGAGTGGCAGTGACTCATCCTGGGCTGGGCTCTCTGCCGGGGCCATCACACACACGGTGCTCAGCCCAGATTTCCTTCCCGCTCCCATCCCCTGCTCTCAGGGTCCCCTGGCTCACCAACAATGAGACGCTCCGTGTCTGGAAGTTGCTTAAAGAGCTTTCGGAAGTCTTCATTTCTCTGCTTGTAAGTTGGGCTTAACACCTGCGCGACAATGACTGAGGTTAGCAGGACGTCCCCAGGTTCTGTGGGGATGGGGAGGAAGACACAGCAAGAGCACCTGCTTGCAGGTTTAAAGGGTGAAGATGAGGCTCTGTTATTCCACAGACCCTACGTGGCCCGGTGAGGCCTAGGGGGCTTCAGCATGTATGGATAAACACCCCAGGGAGAATCAGACACTCCGAAAGGGTTTGTATCCAGTGTCCATCAATGAGAAAACGTCAAACATGCTAAGCAGGGCCCTACTGGATACCAAGAAGAGAAAGGAAGGAGGGACCCCTCCAGGGAGCTTCCCGGGAGCCCACCACGAGAGCTACTGCTGCCCTGCCTTCTGCCAGCAGGAAGTCCCACCTTGACAGCAAAAGGGGGGCCTGAAAGGGTTCCCCCAGCCCCCTAGCAGGACCCACAATACGATGGTACTCAGTGCATCTCTTAGAAGCAGTGGTTATCGTCACTGACCCAGTAAGTACCTGTCTGGGTACGACATTCGCAACTGGAAAAGAAAAATCTTACAATGGAAGACTATTACGATGGGACTTGTCGATTATATCTCAGTGAAATGGGGTGGGGGAGAACTGTACTTTACCAAGACTAGATTAAACAACAACAACAACAACAACATAAAACCAGTACTAGAATAAGCACAGGAGCAGAGAATTTAAAAGTGTGTCTGGCAAGTTGGAGACACCCCACCTTGAGGCCCTCCCCACCTTTTACAAGCCCATCTAACCCAATCCTTCCATTAGCGATGAGGAAACAAAGGCCCGAGAGGAGACCCCTGCCCAGGAGCCCCTGGGCTGGTCAGTGACAGATTTCTGCATCCCAGGTCCTCAGCTCCCCCTGAGCCACCACCAGAGCCTGTGCCCACTCAGCTTTTTGGGTGCAGACCTATCCCCATAAACTGTCTTAGCAAATCCTCCTTGGAAATTCCCTCAGTCAGCTGAACAGACAGGAAACCTGATCTAAGCTTACAATCTTAAAAAAAAAAAAAAAAAAAAAAAAAAGGCAGCATATCCTGTGGCTGAAAGGCACCCAAGGATGACACATGAAGATGAGGGCACAACCTAGGAAGAGCCACGCATCACGACAGAGAGACACCTGTCCTCTAGCCAGGCGAGTCACTGACCAGCCTACTCATGCCGGGAGCGTCCCAGATTGTCCTGATGGTGGGGACAGGTAGGTCTTGGCCATTTACACTTTGCACCCACTTCCTTGGCAATGCACCGGTATACAGCTGTGGCAGCAACATGACGTGCTTTAGTCGGTGACTTCTGGCTTTCTGCAAAGCTGAGTGGCCCACGAGCAAGCTCGGGCTGTGGTCTGACCGCGTTCAGGGCACCCGCTTAACTAGCTGAGCTCAAAGTGGCCTGTTGGCTTTTGTGCTAGAGGCAAGGGGAATATTTCAGGAAGCTGGAGGAGAAAGGAATGGCAGGACTTCAGTTTGGGGGAGGATTTCTAGGACAGAGAGAGAAGACAATGCTTTCAGCTATGCTGTCTATAGTTAATTTGGCTTTGAAACTTCTGTCTTGGCTGGTTTATAAAATGAGCCATCCTGGTAGTAGTCAATGCACAGCTACCTTCCCCAAAGGCACGCTGTGCTGTAGAACCCCAAAGTCACCTGCTGTATGTCTGAGCCAAGCATCAGGGCCACTGGGAGTGAATATCTAGAAGTCAACCTATCCTCTGACTTTTATGGCTATTAAAAAAAACCCTCCAAATACCACACTCCTCTGGCCCATAGGTTGATTCCAAACGGATACCAAGATAGCCAATCCAGCCGGCACCCTGGCCTTGCAGAACACAGCCCACACAATGAAAACCCTTGCTCGCCCACCTGATTGTCACTAAGTTCCTAATTATGCCTAAGCGACCCTGTACAGCTACAGCTGAGCGAACATGAAATGAGTCATTACCACGCACGCTGCGTTACCATTAGCCCTTCACATGTATCATTTAACCGGACCACAGGCTGTTTCCCTTATCCCATTTTATACACTAGGAAGTTGAGGCACAGAGAGGTTAAGCAACTTGTCTAAAGTATGTGATTCCGAAGTGGGAGAGGAGAGCACAAACCGAAGCAGCCTGACCCAGGGTCCCTGGTCTGAGCCACTGTTCTGTGATGGTGCCTCATGGTCTCGGTCCCAAGAGGGCAACAAGGATGCCCCAGCAGAGCACACCCTCCGAGGCGATGAGATACTCACATCCTTGGGGGCACCCACTCGTCTCTCATGCCCACGAGTGGTCTCCTCCCCGCCCCAGGGGGTGGTAATAAAGCTTCAGTGTTTCAAGATGAAAAAATTTTGGAAACTGGGTGCAGAACAATGTGAATGCACTTAACGCTACAGAACTGAGAAATCCTTACAAATACTTCAGATGGTTAAGTTTTAGGTTCTTTACAATTAAATTTCTTTAAAAAATAAAAAAAAAAGTCTCCAGCAGGCGAGTCTTCCTATTTTTACCACGTTCCCCCATCAGTCCGAGAAGCAGCCTAGCAGACAGCCCCAGGCCCCCTCAGGTGTTAACCAGGCATCAGGCAACCAATTATCCAAGACTGGAAGTCCTCCTGTTCTCACGTGCTCTCCACATAGCTGCCTAGCCCCTGCCTCTCTCTCGCCTCCACAGAGAACTCAGGCATTGACAGAGGTGGAGGTAGGTGCCTGGCGTCTGGCCATCATCTCCCAACCAGACTGGTGGCAAATGGAGGGAGCTGCTCCTCTCCTCTCCTCCCCTCCGAACAAAGCTGTGGCCGAGGGAGAGGGAGGGCAATGCTAGCTAATCTCTCAACTCAGCCAGTTCTATCAAAACTGGCTTGGGTGCAGGAACTCCTTAACGCAGCCTTGGAGATCAGTGCCCTGATTCTCCCAGGCTGCCAGTATGGATGGCAGGCGGGCCTCTGCCTCCCAGACTCTAGAGACACGTCAGGTCGACCCCCCCCACCCCCCATATATCCTTTTGACGCAAAAGACCTCGACCCTCTATCTCCCACCCCTGTGCTCTTAGAGCAATTTCCTCGGAAAGTGAGGCGTGGCTCACCTACTTTAATTTAAAATGGTCAGAGGATTTTGGTTCAAGGATGGTCAGGTGGGGGGGCCCTCAGGCAGCAGGAGTGAGTAGGGAATTACAGGGGTGCGGCAGAATGGTCACACGGGCCCAGAGAAGTTGGGATGCACACTCACAGCTGGGATCTCCTCAGATTCATGCCAGCAGCAGAGTTCTGCACCAACAGGTGGATCCGGAAACTTCTTCAGGTACCACTGCAAAGGCTGACTATCCTGCTCCAGCAGGAGGCTCAAGAGGACCCCCGACTCAGTCAAAGATTCCATCGCTACCCACGGCTCCTCCTCCCCAGAGAGCCCAGCTCCTGGAGCTCTGGTTCCTGACTGTGCCCTCAGGATGAAAACAATCAGCCTCGTAACGCAGATAGGCAAACTGCTGGCTTCTCGGCAGAGGGTCTGTGTGACCCTGATTGGCCTCCTTCTGTCTCCCAGAGCTCCGTTCCTAGCTCGAAACCTCACAAGTGGGAGGGTGTGGTCAGCATGGCTCTTGGGACAGGCTGGCCGGCCAGTGTCCCATGGCCAGGTTCTGCTGCTTCACCCCACTTTGGCTCCCACAAGGTGGCTGGTCTTTGGGCTGAGGGTGACCCAGAGAGGATGCGGTGGGACCCCTCCTCCTGGTCAGTGTGGACAGCCACTCCGAGAGGCCAGCTGAGGCCAGAAGAGGCAGACGACACGGCAGGTGCACAGGGCCAGCAGGAGGGCTCCGGACAGCAGGCCCCTGATGGACACGCTGCACAGGAAGAGGATGACCCCACAGCCAGGTCCAGGGGTGCACCCCGCCAATTCCTCACACCCCGCTCACAGTTGGTCAGAAACTCCGGGGAGAGAATGAACTCCCGGCTTCCCAGCGCCGTCTGGTCCGTCCCATAAGGCAGCCCGTTCACTGTGCAATCTCTCCGCTGGGCGGGCACTGGTCCCTATGACTCACAGCCCTCTCCCAGGCAGAGCGGCCACCACTGGCTGTGGCAACAAGGCCTGTTCTCACCCCCACCCCTACACACACACCCCTTTCCTTCCCCACAACGTGCTCTCCTGAGCTGACCAGCAAACAACTTCTTTGTTAGAGCGGCCCATGGCAGGGGGGAGGCAGGGTGGGTGGGTGGGCAGGGCCGGAGTCCTACACATGCCTCAAGTTACAGGATCTGGGTGATGGTACTGGCCAACGTCCTCCAGTAACCCCTCGGCCTAGTCTGGTCTCCCCAGCAGATGTTTCCTGCAATGGAAAGTAGCTGGCCAGGGCTCTGGGGGGAGGGGAGGAGGGGAAGGGGGGGGGAGGTGCCGGGGGCACGGCTGCTATGATGAAATCTGAAATTGGAGACGTTAATAGCCAGGGACTTCTGGAGCACACTCCTGTCACTGCCTCACTGGTCCACGGACCTCCCTGTGCATCGCACCAGCAGGGGGACTGGAGTTTGACTCCTCTCTCCCCGGATATACTGGTGGGGAGAAGTTGGGCAGATCGCCTGGAGAAGTTGAGGTCATCAGTTCCGGGGACCCTCCCCTGCCTCCAGCACTAGCAGGAGGGGGAATCCAGGCCAAGAGGATTCCCAGGCTGCTCCTCAGACCCTGAGGGCCAACTAGCAATGCTAAGACCAGAAACTCTGGCCCCAGCGGGGGTTAAAAGGAAACAGCGCGAACTTAGGGAAGCAGAGGAATGAGAGTCAGGCCAGTGGGGCCAGGAAGGGATCTAGACAGAGAAACCGGGGCAGCAAATGCATAGCATTGGGACTGGGAAGACATGGGTCCCCAGGAAAAGTTAGACCTTTGAAACAAATGGGGCACCTGCCTCGCCCTCCACAGCGATGCTCTCCGTGTAGCGAGGGTCCCAAGCCCGAACGTGATGAGGACTGGTGCCTCTTAGGAGACTCTGAGGTCTGAGCCAGCAGGACTCCAACACGAGCGGACTCTAAACAGAGCTAACAAATGCACTGAAAATGGAAATCCTGGGGGCGCCTGAGTGGCTCGGGGGCGAAGCATCTGACTCTTGGTTTTAGCTCAGGTCGCGATCTTGGGGTCACAAGACGGAGCCCATGTCAGGCTCTGCACTCCACGGGGAGTCTGCTTGAGATTCGCCCTCCTTCTCCCTCTGCCCCTCCCCTTCTCTCTCTCTCTAAAAATAAAGCTTAAAAAAATGGAAATTCTTGACTCCCCGAAGATTCTGACTCTGAGGAACCCAGAGTCTCCTGGTTAAATGGTGTTAGGAAGTAGACAAGGAGTCTGAATCCTTCCCCAAACTCCTCTCTCAACATCTGCACACTGGACCCAGCCTCTAGGCCTCCACTGTTACCCATGCAGCAGGGTTCCTCCATCAGGTTATCATCCTCGCCAGGAGGGATCTACGCCTCAAACAGCTCTGTCTTCTACAGCAGAGCATGACCTGCTGCTCAGAAACCCTTTACCAAATGTACACGTTCCTTATATCCCGCTGCTGTTCCTCTGTATACCGCATCTGACGTGTGCACAGCCACCCAGATCCCAAACTGTATGCACTTCTTGGTGCTCGATCCCTGCCAACACTCCAGACCATACACCCAAGCCTCTCTGCTCCGCGTACGGCAGCCCTATCCTTTGCAGTGTGGGATGGGAACCCTGGCAGTTCCATTTTCCGGGGTGACCAGAATGCCTCTCTTCTTGGGCCATACCAGACCCCAAGATCTAGGCAGTGTATAGACCATGAAAGCTGAATTCTTCAAGTAATTCCGGAAACATTTCCATATCGCTATGGGCCTGACGGCTACAGTTACTGGGTGAGACGGAGTTAGGACACACCCAAGAGAGATAACCCCCGGGAGACAAGTCTCAGTGCTCAGCCTTTGTCTCCTACAACCCCCACAACGGAATGGGCTGGGCAGGGCAGGGCGGCAGGCAGCTCCCGGCCTGAGGAGAGGGCATTGACCCTGAGATAAACATTAACTGGACGGCAAACACTGGGAGCTGGGACCAAATGGTACCCCCTCCCTGGGTACAACACCGGAGGGGTGGGGTCTAGGAACCCAAGAGAAAAACAGATGGATTTTGGTGGAGTACTACACTCACCTGGGAAGAAATCAATTAAGACCTTCAAATCCTGGCCCTCCAACCAAAACCAGGTAGGGAGGAGCCAGATGTGGGGCTTGGGGCGGGGAGGGTGGCAATGAGCAAAGAAAGGAGAGAGATGCAGGTGGGACAGCCTCATGCAGAAAGGTAAAGAGGGGAGTGAGATTGAGAGGATGACCTCATCATGGGAGTGGGGACCATTCTGGAGAAGGTGAAGGATGGAAGTCCGGGGAGCGGAAGTCAAGAGACTCTTCCAAGACACTGCGTAGGTAACAGTGGGGAGATGGGCAGAGCTGACGGAAGCACACGGAGCTATAGGCAGCAAGTCCTGTCTCTGAACTTCTACTTTCTATGCTGTCCCCCTAATGTCCCCATTTCATGCCCACAAGGCTTTGTTCTCTTGCTCTCAATCTCATGCCGGCAGACCTACTTGGCCATCCCACAGGACCGGCGCTATCCCTTCCTCCCCATCAAAAAAGCCAGCAACCCCATCCCAGGGCATGGAGGGGAGCTTGGGCTCTAAGTCTCTCCCAGCCGCCAGGGCCTAGGCTCCTAACTTAGGACCTCAGACAAGTTGCTTCTCTGGGCTGCCATGACGACTGACCCCCCAGTCGTCACTGACTTCACCCAGGGGTGAAGCCGCTGAGGACAGTTACCTGTGTCCACACAAGGCGAGGCACCAAGCGGGGACTCCTGACCCCTTCACCCAAGATGCAAGCCTACTGCACCCAACAGGGGCCATTTCTGGGGGACAGAATACACCCCCCCCCCGCCTCCAACCTTGCCCTTGGCTTCCTACTGAAACTAAAGCCCTGTTTGTGCTTATCCCACCACTTCATGTCTACTGGGGCTGCGCCTCTCAAACTGGGAGCCTTGATGAATAAAGCTGGGATCATCGGGTGCCTGGGTGGCTCAGTGGGTTAAGCCACTGCCTTTAGCTCAGATCATGATCTCAGGGTGCTGGGATGGAGTCCCGCACTGGGCTCTCTGCTCAGTGAGGAGCCTGCTTCCTCATCTCTCTCTGCCTGCCTCTCTGCCTACTTGTGATCTCTGTCAAATAAATAAATAAAATCTTAAAAAAAAAAAAAAAGCTGGGATCATCAAGTAAGTTGGCGGGGGACACAAACATAAGGGGGCATGGATATAATCAAGCCTGGGAAGGCCTTAAGGCAGTTGTAGCTTGCCCTGCCTTCACAGCCTACTCTTTTTTTTTTTAAGATTTTATTTATTCATCTGACAGACAGAGATCACAAGTAGGCAGAGAGGCAGGCAGAGAGAGAGGAGGAAGCAGGCTCCCTGCTGAGCAGAGAGCCCGATGTGGGGCTCGATCCCAGGACTCTGGGATCATGACGTGAGCCGAAGGCAGAGGCTTAACCCACCGGGCCACCCACGCGCCCTTCACACCCTACTCTTGACCTGCATATCATATCTCTGGCTAGAGACGAGAAGCTCTCATGCTTCAGCCTTTCTGCGTGTCCCTGGAGTCCAGCCACTTCCCTCCACGGTCCCCGCTCTTCAGGCCAGAATGGTCTGCCATCATGGTGACAGCTCCCCCGGGGCCGGGTTAGGTGAAAGTAAAATGTGGAACAACGAGATGGCAGCTCACACCAGTCAGAATGGCTAAAATGAACAAGTCAGGAAACCTTGACAGATGTTGGCGGGGAAAGCGGAACCCTCTTCCACTGCTGGGGGACGCAAGCTGGCGCAGCCAGTCCACAACCCAGGACAGAAGTTTCTCCACAAGTTAAAATAGCTCCCCTACGACCCAGCAACTGCTCTACTGGGTTTTTACCCAAAGGATATAAACACAGTGATTGGAAGGGGCACGTGCACCCCAATGTTTATAGCAGCAACGTCCACAAAAGCCAAACTATGGAAAGAGCCCAGACATCTGTCCATTGACAGATGAATGGATAATGAAGATGTGGTATCGATAACACAATGGAATAGTACTCAGCCATCACAAAGAATGACGTCTCGTGGGCGCCTGGGTGGCTCAGTGGGTTAAGCCTCTGCCTTCGGCTCAGGTCATGATCTCAGGGTCCATATCGGGCTCTCTGCTCAGCAGGGAGCCCACTTCTCCCCCCCCCAACCCCTGCCCGCCCTTCTGCCCACTTTGTGCCCCCTTCTTTCAAAAAAAAAAAAAAAAATTTTAAAAAAAAAAAAAAAAAAAAGAATGACATCTCGTCATTGGCAATGATGTGGATGGAACTAGAGGGTACGATGCTAAGCTATAGAAGTCAGTTAGAAAGACAAACACCGTATGACTTCACTCCGTGGAATTTAAGAAACGAAAAAGATAAACATAGGGGAAGGGAAGGAAAACTAAAATAAGATGAAATCAGAGAGGGAGAGAAACCGTAAGAGATTCTCAACTCTAGGAAACAAACTGAGAGCTGCTGGAGGGGAGGGGGCTGCGGGGACAGGGTAATTGGGTGATGGCCATGGAGGAGGGCACGTGACGGACTGAGCGCTGGGTGTTGCATGCAACTGACGAATCCCTGAATTCTGCCTCTGAGACTAACAACGCGATGTATGTTAATTATATTGAATTTAAATTAAAAAATGTAAAAATAAGGGGCGCCTGGGTGGCTCAGTGGGTTAAAGCCTCTGCCTTCAGCTCAGGTCATGATCTCAGGGTCCTGGGATCAAGCCCCGCATCGGGCTTCTCTGCTCAGCAGGGAGCCTGCTTCCTCCTCTCTCTCTCTCTCTGCCTGCCTCTCTGCCTACTTGTGATCTCTGTCAAATAAATAAATAAAATCTTAAAAAAAAAAAAGTAAAAATAAATAAATTAGTGAATATTTATCACAAATACCACCTTTGAAAGTAGAATAGTGGAATCTTGCCCCAGGAAATTACAGAAGTCTGCTCGTTATCCCTATGCTTTGTGTTATTCAGGCAAGAAAAATAAACACAAGTATCAGAGGGGGGGAAAAAAAGTAAAATGTGGAAGAGAGGAAGGTAAAGGAAGGGGCTAGGGAAATGCTGGGTGAGCCTCCTTCCTAGCAGACCCAAGCTACTCAACAACCCCAGATGTTCTCTCAATGGTCAGCAGCTCCGCGAGGACGCCCGGTCCGGAAGCGGACCAGGGCACGTGTGACTGTCCCGGAGCTGGGATGACAAAGCCTTTGCCTATCCACATAAGGATGGCCCCCTAGGCAGTAACCCAGCTACAGTGCTCCCCTGAGTGTCAAAGAGCGCTGTTGGCAGCGCGGAGACAGGGAGATGGGGCAACACAAAGGCCAAGTTAAGTGCCTTCTGGAAAACTGTGGATGTATTATTGGAAGGCAGTGCTAGAGAGCATGAGGCTTCTGCTCGCAAAAGCACAGACACATACGGCGCACAGCAGGGGGGTGTCAGCCCCCCAAGGGTGCAAGCGCTGGGAAGACTGCGGGTACCTCACACCACGGGCCCCGAGTCACGTGGCTCTGGGGAAACCCCCAGGTGGTAGCTTCCTGATCAGGGCAGGACAACGGTGCCCAAGGGAATGACCACACTCCGTCCCGTGCTGCAAACAGGCCCACTGACAACATCCAAGCGGGCAGAGATGGGGTGACACTAGCTGTGTGGGGCAGGTAGCACCTTGCTTCCTCCGCAGACACCCAGAAGCCGGCAGTCCAGAGCCAGGGTATCGTCTCGGTCTCAGGGGGAGAGCAGGGTTTTTATGGGAGCAGCAGCCCGGGGCTACCTGAAGCCCGCCCTTCTAGGGCTCTCCCTGACACAGCAGCTGCTCCTTTCCCTCCTGCAGCTTCGGCTGGCTGGAGGTCCCCCCTGTCCCTTCTCGGCCTCCCAGAGTCTCCCTACCATTTCCCTGCCCCTCCTCCACATCACTCCGTTCTGCAACCCGTCCCTGCCCGCCCCAGGCTTCCACCGAGGAAGCAGAGCAGGACCCGGGCACGTGGAAGGAGCCACATCTGCCAGCAACATGGAAACAGCCAAGGAAAAGGGAGCCACAAGAAGACATTTCTGGATGGGCCGCCTGGAGTCTGCAAGACGCCCCAAAGCGAGAGCACGCGTCCCAGAGAGGGGGCGGTTAGGGACAGCGTTTAGTCCCTTGTGCTCTTGGCCTCTACGAGTTAATGATTTGTGCCAAGTGGGGAGTCTGTCATGCTTCTGTAATTTATTTGGGGCGAGGGACGGGAGGCTGGAGGAGACACTGACCATCTGTGAGTCCCAGGAAGGCCTGGGAGACGACCTTGCATGGGGGCTCATTGCGCAATCAGGGAGGGTTTCCAGCTGCAGGGCTCAGGCAGGAAGCGGGTCTGGCCACTCTCAGCTCCTCTGCCGTCTCCCCCTTATGTGTCGCCAGAGCCCCTGAGTTCTGGGCCCTTGCGGTGACTGGCATCCATTCCTATCCCTCACTCTGCGAGGGTTCAGGGGTCCGCTGGGCCTGCGGGGGCGGAGGGAGGCCCTGAGGTGACAGAATGGGGAAGCCACGGAGGGTAAGGAAAACCTGCTGGCTGGTAGCAGAGAGGGAGGGGGAGCCAGCCCCAAAATGGAAATCAGAGAAAGGAGAGGAGGAACCAGAGACAAAGGGCGTGGAGTCAAGGAAAGGGAAAGCAAGCTAGAACAGAAGAGCCTGACTGAGAGAAAGAGAGCGACAAGGGGGTGGGGGGACCTGCATGTCCAAATTTGGCTGTTTCAATGGTCTAACATGTCTGCAGCCAGCTGTTTCCTGTTCCCTCTGGGGCATTAATTTTGCAATGCCGCTCAGAGTGGTGGAGGCTTTATCAGGCAAAGGATGCTGGAGGCCCCACATGGCTCCCAAGAAAGTGCCCCCCCACTCCTCCCTCACAGAAGCAGCTTCTGTTGCCTCCAGGATTTGAGCTCTAAGCCGCGCGGGGGCTGAAGACCACGGCAGGTCCAAAGGGAAGGGATGGGGAACGAGGGGGCGTCGTCTGGCTTCTCCTCGACACAGGCCACCTCAGCCCACCTCAGCCCACAGCTCAACCCCGTCAGGGCAGCCCTCCAGCCTCCGCCTCGGGGGCGCCAGGCTCGGTGGGCAGAGCTCCCCAGGGACAGGCAGGGCCGCTGAGCAGCAAGAGGTCAGAAGCCACAGGGCTGACCAGGTGTCCCTGAGCCGTGTGTGAAAATATCCCCCTACCCCACCCCACCCCACCCTAGGATCAGAAACAAGCCCCTACATGAAATGCAAGCCTCCCCTCCCCCCCCAGGCGTGCACAGCCCCCCTCGCTCCCAGCCACCTTCTCCCCTACCCCCTCCACATGCCCATGAGGCCCCCTGGGGTACAGCCCGGCCAGGGGCAGCGGGCAGTGGTACCTGCATGATCAAGCAGACCGACTGTGGGGGGCGCCAGGCCCCGGGCGGAACGACCGAGGCCTGAGGCCAGGCCCTCTGTGGCCCAGACCCAGAGGGCAGAGTGCAGTGTGGCCGGATGGCTGAGACCTCAGTCAGCTGCTCTCGGGGTGGGGGTGGGGGGTTCAAAAAGCTGCCGCCCAGTCTGTGTGGTGGGGGCTGTGGTCCTGGATGGGACGGCTTCGTCCACAACACAAGTTCTGGCTACGGAGTGGCTGGGTGAGCCGCCACCATGGACGACCCCAGGCTACACCTGCACGACAGACCCAGGAGCAGTGGTTGTCTTCTAGAAGGCACACGCCTCTTGGGCTAGCTGAGGTGGGCCTTGGGGCAGAGGTCAAATTCCGTCACATGGAATGGCCTCTCTACTATCAGAGAAAAGTCTGGCTGCATTTTCCCCAAAATGTCTCTACCAAGGGAAGGAAACCTTGGTCCTAAGTTTAGGCCCCGGAGCTGTCCCCATCCCAGAATTCCGTGTGGTCTTTGGATGCCTCCCCCGCCTGGTCCCCTCCACTGGGGCTGGAGGAGCCCTGTCCACAAGTGTAAGGGAGGATACGGAGGGCCATCCCTCCTTGGTCTGTCCTGACTCAAAGCCTCCTTCACCAGCAGTCCTGTCCTGCTGCAGAGAGGATAACCAGCGTGTTTGGTCTTTAGGGGCAGGGGCCAGCCAGGGGCCCATGAGCTGGCTCAAGCCCCTGGGGCAGCCCAACTGCACTCCGCCCCTCTCCCTTCCGACCGCTTCCACCCTCCCCCCACACCCCCACTTCCCATGCACCCGACCAGAAGAGAAACAGGGATACTTACATTATACCAACTCTGGCTTTTCTGAAAGGACAAAATAAGAGAAGGTACCATTAGTCAGGGAAGAGATAGCGGGAATGGCCAGGGTAGGCCCGGCCTCCTGAGGGAAGGTTACACAGACAGCAGAGGGCGGGCAGGGAAGAGGAACCCCAATGCAGCTGAATGCTTCCCAGGTGGCTGCTCGAGAGGGGTCCTCCTTTCTCAAGACAGATCCAGAAAGGAGGCCCAGGGCAGGTCCATGCTGGAAGCCTCACCAAGGTCGGGGCGGCAGGCAGCGGCAGCACCAGCCAGAGCTCAGCTGGAAGGGAGTCGGAGCCCCATCACGAGCTTCTCTGATGGGGGGAAAGGATGCGCGGCAGGCATCCGAGACCCAGTCCCCAGATGGGCCCTGACCAGAAGCAAAGTGCAGACAGAGACCAACCCAGCCTTCCGCCCCAAGTCAGCCCCTCTGCGCAAGGCAGGAGGGGACTCTTTGGGGAAAGGAAGAGAAGGGGCTGCCTGGAAACCTCTTCCAGCTACGTTCTCGGGGAGCAGAGGAGGCCATTTCTCCTTCCACTCCACAACTGGCCGATGAGGTGAGAGAGGCTGGGGAGTACCAGGGGTTCTGCCCTGGGAGGAAGGTCGAAACTCATCACTGCTTATGGTGCCTCCCAGCTTCAAGGTGCTGTCATTCTGTTACCCACAAAATCAAGACTCCGGGCCAGCTCCAGAATCCAGGTGCTCTCAGCTCCCAGCCCTGGGCAAAGGTGACTCGTTTTCATGGCAACTGAGAGGTGTGGCTGACACTGTGCTCTGTTTACCCCCAATCTCTATGGCCAGGAGTCCTTTATGCACACCCCGCTTGGAAGACAGACAAGTAGATAGGAGCGCGCGTGTGCGTGCATGCACACGCACACGCACACACACACACACACACACATACACAAACACACACACACACAGAGCTGCTGGGCCCCAACCCTTGAGGTGCTGATCCAACAGTTTTAGACTGGAGATGGAGTATTTTCGGTACTAAGAAGCTTGCCAAAGGCATTAACTGCAGCGAGAATCACTAGGTCGGGGAAACCGTGCCTGCATGTCAACCACTACACACAGAGGTGGGGATTCTGGGCCCAACTGCAACCTTCATCCCCCCTCACCTTGTCTAACAGGTCCAGACTCATAAGGGAAAGAAAGGGCAGTCACGGGCTCAGAATGTCTACTGGGAGTGTCTCTGGTGGGGGTGGAGGGCGGGTGACTAAAGCGTGGTCGTGCGACCTCCCCCTTCGCCAGCTCTCTCTCTCTCCACCGGAAGGACTCTCTAGATGCTCTCCCCATAGTCGCTTCCCAACAAAGGCTGTCACTACGGCCCATCTGCAAGCCACATGCTCAAACCACGGCCTTACCCTCTCCTCTAATCCAGAGGTCTTAGCGGGGAAAGGGGCCCCATCTGACTACTTACAACCAACTGTTGCCCTGCTGAGGGAGCTACAGTCACAGTCTTCGCCTGCAAACATCTGGCAAAGGCCACCCGTACCTGGAGGAGAGGGATGGGGCACAGGCTGTGTCTGCCCTGACCTGCACCTTGGGAGGTCTTCACTCCTGGGGCCCGCCCTGAGATCACGTGGCACCAGGCTGTGCAGGCATTCCCTGAGCCCCATCCCCCAGCAGTGGAGAGGTGCCGTCAGCCTCCATGGCCCCTCAGGTCCCAGCACTTCATCAACCTGAAGCCAGGCCCTCAGACACCTGCTTCACAGTTGAGAAAATGCTCTGTCACCTGCCCCCTGGCTCCTTACCCACTGTCCTGGCTTTCACAGAAGACCCCAGGAGGGAAGGGGGAACAGGAATGAACTTGGGCTGGGTGCGGGGACCCAAGAACCTTTACGATTATTCCTATGTGGTGTTCTCGCTCCTGCCTAAGGTACACAGAAGTAGATTTTTTTTCTTCCTATACTGCCACACAGCTATGCGTGCTTTCTCAATCTGCTTCGAACAAAGGGCTTCAGAATGACAAAGAGCCTTGACCACGGAACCTGTGTCACATCTCTGTGTGACACCTTTGTGTGTGATATTTGCTCTTCTGGAAAGGGGTGGGGGGAGAAGAATTTGTGCTCCCAAGTACTGAAATGTGAAATGTACCATCAAAAGCGAGGACTTCTGTCTTCTCCCTCAGCGTGAGACTCTACCCCAACCAGCCATCTCCAGGCACACTGGGAGTACCTCTGGGGAAAATGCCCCCCCCAACCGGATCCGTAGTAGCTCCTGAGAACACCCACTGTGGGCACGGGTCTCTGAACTCTGACCAGCCTCCTGGAGGCAAATTCCACCCTCGTGGCTTTGCTCTCCCAGGGCTGAGTGCCCAGCTCGGGGCGGGGGGGTGGTGCAGAGAAACCAGAGGGAGCTTCCAGGCCCCGGTGCAGCGAGAACAGAGGTGTCCCCTGGCATGAGTTAGGCTGTCTGCTCTTGCAGGTTCCCTGAAATGCCTCTCCTCTGCAGAGAAGGTCAGAAGCGTGGGGAAAAAGAGAACTAGGCATGGGGTTGAAGGCTTTTCCGACAGGTCATAAATGGATTTGGCTAGAAAGGGGAGGGCGTCAGGGAAAGTACTCAAAGACAGAGTGGAACACATTTCTATCACCTCCTGGAAGGGGTCTCAAGAACGAGCACTAAAGGAATGCAAGGCCCCTAGAGACAGACCCATGTTCCCTAAAAACATCTCCCCAGTGCAAAGGCTCCTGGAGTTGGGAAGATGGGGACAGGGGGACCAGAGGAGGGGGAGAGAGGAGCTCTACTTAGAGGAGGTCAGAAATAAGAGAGACTTCTTACTTTGATCAGGTTAAGTCTGTCATACTGGAAAGAAAACCACAGAAATTAGAATTGAAAGACAAGTCAAAAGTCAAGGGGAGAGGAGCAGCAAAGCCACTGAGCCGGGATGACACAGCTCAACCAGCCTGGGACCTGGGTTCTGGGAGGACCTCTGCAAGGGCCAACCTAGAGCAGGAGCTCCTGGCCGCACATAGCGGCCGCCAGCACCCCCTAGTGGCCTCAAGCCAGCACTACAGAGCAAAAGGTGGGTGGTGGCAGGAACTCAAGGGGTTTCAGGGAAGAGGAAAGAAGCCATGACCATCTTCTAGCCCGCTGCTCTGGGCAGGGCTGCTGCACCCAGGAAGGGTCAGGCTCCGCAGTCTAGTTACAGATTCACAGGTGTGGGGCCTTACTGATCCCCTACAGATTAACACGAGGAAATGGAGGCCCTGGGGAGGGGAGGCAGATACAGTAGGACACCTTGGCTCTAGGGACAAGGGGGAACCCTCTCCTGCTTGCCTGGAAAACAGAGGAGGTCTCCTCCTCTGTGAGGTGGATGGGAGGCACTGAGGGAGGTGGCCTGGCGGGGTAGCAACAGCCGCTCTGGCTACCACATCCCTTGCCATGAACAGGTTTGGTCAACCTGAGACAAGCATCTACCCAGAGGGTGGTGGGAGGGGTATCCCCACCTCACCTCTGTAGCTCTCCAAACTGGGGGACTCCCAGACTATGTGTCTGCCTCCCCTGAGCTCTTTAAAGGGAAAATAAAACCCAGCCCCCCTCACCTTCTCCCCCTGCCCCATCACCTCCTTATGAAAGGGGGAGCCACGATTCACTTGGAATTCGCCCTCAGCTCATGGTCCCTTCTTTATGCCTCATTTTGCCTCTCAGGGCCCCAGCCTGGCTTCTAACAGCCAGGTTTGGTTTGTGGACAATCTAGGCATGTGTCTTCTCTCCCCTCCTAGACTGTGCGCTGCCCAGGGCAGGTAACTGGTCTTTACGCTTGCTTCCCAGAGAAGAGCTGCCATTCAGCAGGAAAAGTTTAAAAATTCTCCTTACCGAGTGCTCGCCTCCACCCAGCACCTGGCTAAAGAGGCACCGGCCCCCCACGGGTGGGGACTGCAGGCCATCAGTAAGGTTTGCCTCGGCCACTGAGTGCCTTGCTAGGCATGGGGGTAAGAGGGCAAGAAGCCTGTAGCTTCACCTTGGGATGGAAAAGTGTGCAAAGTCCGTAGGCACGACAAGAGAGATGGAACAACCTGATGCGTGTGTCTGGCCCACACGGGTACTCTCCCCAGCCAGAGGGCTGAGGGGCCGGGGGTGTGTGCGTGCTGGCCGCACAGAGAACTCCCTCACACCAGGCAGAGCTCCTCTCCCCCTCCCTAGAGCAAGCAGCCACCGACTCAAGTCCTCGGAGGCAAGCTTTTAGCCTGAAGGTCACAGACTCTAGGATTAGCCCTGAAGTCTCTTGTTCTTCTCTCGGGAAAGAGAACAGCTGTTCGCCCTCCTCCTCCTCCCTAAAACACTTAGAGAGGCTCAAGACTATTATTAAGTCATTCCTCTGCTTTTTCTTCTCCGGGCGACATCCCACCTCCTTTCCCCCGTGGGGATTATTTCCTGAGCCTTGCTGTTCTAAAATACCTATTGCTCTCGCTGTACTCCCTGTGAGTTCTGCTCGGACCTCTGAGATCCCGGGGGACGGGGTTCAGGCGGCGGGGAGGCCGGGCAGACTCCAGCACTGACTCCCTGACCTGGCTGCATTGCTGCGAGGCCTGGAAGGGGCCACCATCCACGTCCACCAACTGCCAGACGTTAGCACCATGCCCTTCTGGGAGAACAGTTCCGCTCTAATCACAATTCGGGGTCCTGAGAACACCAGAGGCCATAGGGCTGGGCAGTGGGCAGGTAGAGGGAAGGAGGGTGCCAGGTGCAGCTCCTGAGGTCACTCTACCGCACCGGGGAACTCCCTATGGGCATCTGTCGGCCTCAGTCATCTCATCTGGGGAATTAGGACTCACCCAGTAAAGCAGGTATAAGGAGCCCTCAGGACCTGAAGCCCCTCTGGATGGGGCCTCCCTTCCCCAAACCAACGAAGGAAGCCCCGGCAGGACTCTGCTTCTAGATGGCTCCATGTAAGGAGGGAAGAGATTCCCAACCCAAGGCAGTGTTCGGGGAGCAGGCAGAGACTGGGGAGGATGGGGGACGGGTCTGTTCTCCGACTCTGGGCGCAAGAGGAATGGTCCCTCGGTAACGTCAAGCCAGCCTGCCATGGGGCAGTAGGGCCGGCCCTTCTGGGAAAGGGACCAAGCGAGACATGGGCCAGAGTGGGCGGGGGCGGAGGGAGGGGGTGCAGAGCACTACAGACAATTCAACACCGGAGGGGAGACCAAAGACAGAGACAAAAGATGGCTTACTTTTGAGAGGCGCTTGTGAGACTAAGACCATGCATGCAAAGGAGGTATTTGGGAAATGGTGGGGAAGAAGAGGAAGAACAAGAAATCAAAAGACAAATCAGATGGGAAGCCAGCTCCCGTGCCTCCCAGGGGCCCCTTCCCCTCCCCAGGGCCTGGGAGCCCAGCAGTAAACAGAAGCTTTTTGAAGGATCATCTAGGCAAAGAATATCTCCTGCTTCCCAAAGGACTGAGGAGGGGATAAGAAAATCTCTGGGGACCCAGGCACCCCCCTGGGGCTTATGTTATGCCTATTCTCAGGCAAAGGCCCAGGTCCTCAGGCAACAGCATCTTGGGAGGGACAGAGAGGCCTGGTCACCGCCCTCCCGGCCAAAGGACTACCAAGTGGGTTATTACCAAAGGTGGGGCAGAGAGACAGCCAGGGTGGACGTTAAAGACATCCCCCTTCCCAAGGACTCTCTTCCTGGCCCTGTTGTTGTCCCAAATCATGTTCCCTTCTACCCCAAATTTGAAAAGGGAAGCGGGACTAAACAGATGGTCCCTCCTAGTCCCCAGAGCACCCTTTCTCCAAATCTCAAGGTCCAGGAGGCTCCCTCACCCCAAGAGAGAGAACAGTCAGTGTGGAATCCTGTAACGAGTTCCCCCGGGGCACTCCGAGGGCTGAGCTGAGAAGAGAACACTGAGCTAGGGTCAACCCTGCCTGTCCCACCCTTGCCTCACTGACACAAGGGTCCTCGGGGAAAGGGCTCCCGCCTTGCCGCCCCCCCCCCTCCCCCGCACTGGCTTCCCTGCAGCCAGCTAAGGAGGAAGTGGAGAGGCCCCGGAGGGGTCCAGCTCACCTTGGAATTTTTGCCGCCACTCCGGCCAGACTGTGAGGAGCAGCTGCGCTGCACACCCTGCTCCGGCGTGGACGGGGACTTGTCCGAGGAGTGATCGGAGCCCTTCTCCACCATGGTGTCTCCGTCCGGGCTCTGCGGGGTTGGCGAGCGAGACCGTTTGCGGAGGATGGGGGAGCAGGCCGGCGTGCTGCGGTTTGAGTTACTGGCAGTGCTGCAGGGGCAGATGGAGAGAGGGAGTGGGGTGGGAAGGGAGGAGGAAAGACAGGCAGTCAGTGATTGAAGGCCAAAGCCGGGTCCCAAGGAGCCGGCTCAGGGAGCCAGGGCTGGGGCTGGGGAGAAACAGGGAGAGAAGGGCCCAGCTACGGGCTCACGGCACCGTAATACTGCTGCTGGCCAGGAGGGGGCGGTGGTGTCAACGGGAAATGGAAATGGGACTAGAAGGGGTAAGTAGGGCAATTAGACGTTTAGCTATTCATCCATCCATCCGACCATCTGTCTGTCCATCCATCCAAATATTGTCAGAGTCCCTATCACATGCCAAGAGCCGTCTCCAAAACAGAATTTAGGAGCTGAAAGACGCAGATCATCTAATACTGCAGATCCGGTTTCGACATTGTTTTACACGTATGTGCCTGTAAAAATGGTCAAGAATAATCCTACTTTTCAAAGCAGTCACATGCACGCTATTTTGCTAGCTTCTTAAAACAATCCTCCACGGAGGTAGTAATGACAAGTGCCATAATCCCTATTTTTTAAAAAAGCCCGTGCACCCCAGAGAGGAGCTCAAGTGTCCTCTGATCGCAGAGGCATTCGAAACAAAACCTGGGTCTCCTGACTTGCAACTCACGCACGCCGGAGGGAGTACTTCCTTGTAAGCCGTACTGCTCTCCGCATCCCCTGCCCAGGGCGAAGACGAACACAGCAGAATTCTCACCTTCCAGAGTCCCCGCCACTCAACCGTGTTTCCAACAAGTATCTTATATGCCCCACGGTCCTGAACCCCTGCACACCAAGGCTTATAAGCTGTGTATTTACTGGGGGATTCTGAGCTTCAGCTCTTGATGGAAAAGAAGGATAGAAGACAGAAGAGGGGAGGAAAACTGAATACTGTGACGTTCTAACAAGTGTTTGCTTTGGTCTGAGAGGACAGAGCAAGAGAAGTCAGGGCCAAGAACAAGGTTAAGTGGGAAAGAGGAGAAAAGGGAAGGAAAGCAAGGATGAGACTGCAAAGCCAAAGAAAGCATAAGGGCAGGGGGCAGATGAGAAGTCCAGGGTCTCTCTCACGCACTCAGTGGTGAGAGAGCAGGGCCAGGCTTCTGGAACAGCCCAGATCCAAGGCTGTGAGGGCCCCTTCATCCCAGCCTTCCCTAAGGGAGTGCCCTGCAGGGTGGGGAACACAGTCATTTGCATGAAGATCAAGCTGTGACCTCAGATGTCCCAAGGGACCCATTTGCAATGAAAACCATGTACATGTGGAGAAGTGAAAGACCTGAGGCTTTGCTTCACCCTAAAACAGATCGAAGTTTTAGATCTCACTTAAAATACTAACAATACCCTTGATTTAGAAAAAAGAAGCTAGGGGCACCTGGGTGGCTCAGTGGGTTGAGGCCTCTACCTTCGGCTCGGGTCATGGTCCTGGGGTCCTGGGATCGGGCCCCGCGTCGGGCTCTCTGCTCCGCAGGGAGCCTGCTTCCCTCTCTCTCTCCGCCTGCCTCTCTGCCTACTTGTGATCTCTGTCTGTCAATAAATGAAATCTTAAAAAAAAAAAAAAAGAAAAGAAAAAGAAAAAAGAAGCTCTTCGAGTTCTCATCCCGTCACCATCTTTATCCTCTGACCTGGCCCCAACTCATTCACGATGCAAACCCTGGAAAGAGGAAATTATGTTCCTTTTCTTGGGTTGGAAAAGCAGAGCCTTGGAATGGTGGCAAAGGGACGGTGGGATACGGCCGCCTCCAGAAGGAGGACTCAGGTGGTCACTGTAAGGACCTTATTTAGAAACTGTCCCTGCTCCCCTTCCCTCAGGGGATTTACTTGGAGACAAGTCCCAGAAACCAGCTTCAGGTAACAAAGCCCAGATACAAGGCCAGGTGGAGACATCCGATCAGTGGGGGGGATGCATACCGTCTCCCTGGTTACCGAGGAGTATGGTCCTTTTGGGCACCAATCCTAACCAAGGTGTGATAGGCTAAATCAAATGTCTACTAGGGTAAATTGTAACTCAATTGGTCACCTAGCATCACTGTGGAGTTTCCTGTGTGTGTTACAATCTCATTGGCCACCTGTTTGTGGCCAGGCCCGACCACATGGCCTTTGCCCTTAAAAGCTAGTCTGTAAAACAGAGAAGGGTCGCCTTCTTTTGCAAGAGGTGCGTCCCCGAACGTTTTCGGTTAGATTCTTGATGCTTGGCGCGAAATAAAGCTTTGCTTGACCTTCGCTTTATATCAGTCTCACTCCTTTAATCACGGACCCATTATCGGGGCATAACAGTCACCAGTATTCCGAGGATTAAACTGTCTTCTAGCATCACTTAGCTAGAAGCACGGCCAGGAACTCTACCCCTCACCTCAACGAGTTTGCTCACGGACACACCAGGGTGTGGACGACGCCTAGCACTGCCTGTCTCAGACCCAACATGCCCACAGCTCAGCTCCAGTTTTTCCCTTCCGTAATGGGACCTCGTAACACATGGTGATTCCAGGTGCAGCAATGAAAGGAGATCTCCTTATCCTCCAAACTCTCCAACACCCCTGAGAGCAGGCTGTCTGTCGAGGAGGGATTCAGTAAGGCATGGGCCAAAAAATTCTAACCTGCAGGAAACTCACTCCAACTTGCCCCAAACCACATGAATCTCACACTCAATGATCAAAATGTCCCTGAGATTCCCTCAACACCTAGTGGCCTCCTTTTAGCTGACCCACCATAAGCCATCCAAGGAGACCTAACTTTTGGCCTTCCATACACCCGTCAAAACGTCAGTCAATAAACTTGTACTGTCCTTTGTCACTTTATTCTCTGTGCTTTTATGGCTACTGATCATCTATCTGAGCTGTTCCCAAAGATCTCGCCTCCCCTTCCGGATGCCACACACCTCTTCCCGCCTCAGACGCTGGCTTCTCTTTGCTAACTCTAGCCGAAGTGTGGTCCTTCCCCGAAGGTGAGTCCTTCCCTGCCCACACCATCTCCCGCTTCACGGGACTTCACCTGTGCCTTGCAGCAGAAGACTCCCTCCCCGCCTGCTTCCAGCTCTCATCACTTGCTCACTTCAGCCCAGCAATCTGCGGCCGAGGGGACACTCCCTCCAAACCCACGTCTCACAAGCCCCTCAGACGGAAAGCCAAGCCTGCTGTTGGTCCTGAACCTCTTCCCGCTACGGCCGCTTCTCCACAGCATTCTCATTCCCCGTCTCTGAGGCTGCAGACCCACACCTTCCATCTCACCCCACAAAGAGCCAGTCTCTGGATCCCATCAATTCTATTTGCTGAAAGCTCTTTGTCCATCCTTCCTTCCCCTCCCTCCAGGCCCCTTGCGGAGCCTCTCCCCAGATGGTCTTCTAGGCAGTCTCTTTCTCTCCCTTTCCTCTCTTGGGCTCATTCACACCTCTGGCATTCAATCTTTCTGAATACGAACCTGATAGCATCTTTCTGCCCCCCTCCCAGCACTCACATTAAAGTCTCCAATCCTCAGAATGGAATTAAAAGTTCTTGAGGGAAAATCATTTTGACACTTACTGTATTCTGGTACTTTGTCTCTCCTTACACAATCTTTGAGAGCTCTCGTCCTATATAACCTCCCCCGGTTTTCTTCCCACTCTCCTCCTCCTGCCTCCTGACTTCCACACCTATCACTACTTGAGTGTGAGGGGTCCCTCCCCCAACTACCCACACCCCCCCCCCGTATCTACCTACCAGAGTCCTACCCAGCCTTTAAGACCCATCTCAAACCCCACCTTCTCTGAAAAGCTTTTCAAAGCCTCCGCCACTGAACTGGCTAGAGCATCTAACATACTCTGCCCGGGGCACGCACTTGGAAGCACCCACCTGTGCCCCCCACCCCCACAACGCCCAGTGGGAGGCTCTCTAAGTGGTAGGTGCTCAGTACACGTCCGCTGGATTGAATAGCATTACAGCCAAGTTGTAACAATCCTCATGGCTTTCCCAGTCCCCAGTATCACAACTCCCAACCAAGTCTCTGCCTTCAACCTGCTAACAAAAATAGCTATACAGGTTTCTGAACGTTTATATGAGTTCCTGGCCTGGTGCCAAGTGTTTATGATGCGATAGCCTATTGAAATCCCCAGCCAATCTGTGAAGGGTTAGTGGGTATTATTATTTGTCCCATTTTTCAGATGATAAAGTGAATTACTGACAGATTCAGTAACTCCCCCAGGGTCACCCAGCCAGGTAAGTGGCAAGACTGGGTTTGAAATGCAGGCCTGATGACAGAGCATGTTCTCAGAACCAACACTGAGTAATCCTTCTTGGCTGGGTGAACAGATAGAGAAGGATGGATGGGGTGGTTAGTGGATGGAAAGAAAAGAAAGAATCAGCTTCTTGCCTCCAGTTTTCAATCCAGTATCTATTTTGCTATCAAAATGAACTTTCTAAAAAGGGATTTTGCCATTCTAACCATCCCCTCCCCTGGTTCAAAGCTCTCTATGGTTTCTTATCCCCTTAGAAGAAAGCCTGATCTCCAAACTATGGCACAGAAGTTCCTCGAAGATCTTGAGGATCACCCTTGGCTATTCCTCCCAGCGGACCCCTCCCCGCCTCAGCCATCCACGACTAATGACAGATCCTGGTGCCATGTTGTCTCCCTTCCACATATGTCAGTGTCTCTCATTCTGAAAATACCATTTCCCCCTCCAAGCACCCTTCCAACATTTACTGTTCAAGACTAAACCCAACTACTCCCCCCATCACCTTCCCCCCATGCTCTGATCCCTCACTATACAAGAAGAAACCTTCGAAGCTATAGTTCTAACTCGGCAAAATCACTACCAGATGTGCTATGTAGCTAATACTCTTTTAAGAGGTACTCCATGATCCAATAAGTTAAGTGTCCAACTCTCGATTTCACCTCAGGTCATGATCTCAGGGTCATGGAGTGGAGCCTCCTCAGGATTCTCTCCCTCTGCCTTTCCCCCTATATTCATGCTCTCTCTAAAAATAATAACAATGATAATAATAAATAAGTAAATAAAAGGTTTTCCATTATCCTATAGACTAAATAAGTAAATAAAAGGTACCCCATTATCCTACAGACTTTAGACGTCCTCCTGAGCAAACAAAACGAATTCCCATGTAGCTCATAACCCTACCCTATTGCGTCTTTCGAGCAAACTTCACGGTGTGCCATTCATTAGTCTGATTCTGCCACTATTATTAATAATAGTATTACACTGGGTTTCAAAATCTTAGGAATTTATTTTTTTTGAGGTTGGGGGGAAGCAGGCTCCCCACTGAGGAGAGAGCCCGATGTGGGGCTTGATCCCAGGATCGTCAGATCATGACCTGAGCCGAAGGCAGAGGCTTTAACCCACTGAGCCACCCAGGTGCCCCAAAATCTTGGGAATTTAAAACAAAAAAGGACCTTAGATTTTCTACAGAAAGGGCAGGAAGACTGGCATTGGAGGAGCTACTAGACTATGACCCCCTTTCAGAATTTAGAATACAACCAGCTTGTCACTTGACATATAAGAAACCTAAGAAAGAGGGAGGTTAATAAATGCCTGGCTAAAAATTAACAAGACAGGAAACAACGTGTGTTGGAGAGGATGTGGAGAAAGGGGAACCCTCTTACTCTGTTGGTGGGAATGCAAGTTGGTGCAGCCACTTTGGATAACAGTGTGGAGATTCCTGAAGAAATTAAAAATAGAGCTTCCCTATGACCCGGCAACTGGGGTATTTACCCCAAAGACAGTGAAAAGAAGGGCCATCTGTACCCCAAGGTTCACAGCAGCAATGGCCACAATCACCAAACTGTAGAAAGAGCCAAGATGCCCTTCAAGAAACGAATGGATAGGGGCGCCTGGGTGGCTCAGTGGGTTGAGCCGCTGCCTTCGGCTCGGGTCATGATCTCAGGGTCCTGGGATCGAGTCCCACATCGGGCTCTCTGCTCAGCAGGGATCCTGCTTCCCTCTCTCTCTCTCTCTCTGCCTGCCTGTCTACTTGTGATCTCTCTCTGTCAAATAAATAAATAAAAATCTTAAAAAAAAAAAAAAAAAGAAACGAATGGATAAAGATGTGGTCCATATAATACAATGGAATATTACATCTCCATCAGAAAGGATGAATACCCAACTTTGGTATCAACATGGACAGGACTGGAGGAGATTATGCTGAGTGAAATAAGTCAAGCAGAGAGAGTCAATTATCATATGGTTTCACTTACTTCTGGAGCATAAGGAATAACACGAAGGACATTAGGGGAAGGAAAGGAAAAGTGAATTGGGGGAAATCAGAGAGGGAGATGAACCAGGAGAGACTGGGAAGCAAACTGAGGCTTCGGGGTGGGGGGGTGGGAGGTTAGGTGAGTCTGGCCGTGGGTACTAAGGAGGGCACATATTGCATGGGAGCACTGGGTGCGGTACATAAACAATCTTGGAACACTGAAAAAATCAAATCAAATAAAAAAAAATGCCTGGCCAAGGTGATGCCTTCATACCCAGATCTCCTGAGCCACAAACACTTACTAGGCACCTGGCATCATCCTAGGCATTCAAGTCCATAAGAGTGAGTAAGAAAGGACCCTTGTCCCTGGGACATTATAATCAGGAAGAGCCAGACATGCATTTTTTTCCTTCTAACATAAGCCAAAGTGTGAGACAGGGAAGAGTCAGGGAATCTTCTCTAGACTTGAGGGATCAAGAAAGGCTTCTTTGGCACAAGAAAGGATATGGCACTTGAGACTAGAGTGGGGATCTAAATAATGTGTTAAGAGTTAGCCAGGTACAGGGCATGGTCATAGGAGGGAAGAGAATGTTCCCAAGCAAAACAAAACAAAACAAACAAAAAACCAGTATAAACAAAGGTGTGAAGGCCTAAAACAGCACGGGATACACAAGAGCATTACAAGAAACTGTGTGTCACTGAAGCGTAACACACTTAAGCCTGTGCTTCTAAGATTGCTGTAACTGTCACGTCTCCCCAGTAACAGGTGCACTGAGACCGCCACCAGCCACTTTTAAGCCACTTACTATAGAGGGGCCCAGGAGCCGTTCACTCATCTCCCCTCTCTCCTATCTTTAAGACTTCCAACAAAGACTTTTTCATTCCTCTCCTGGTTACCTTGCTAACAAACAGTGCTTCCATAAGTCTAACCATTAATCTTACCTCCTACGCTCAGGTCTGGGTGAAGTCCTTGAGAAATGGATACGAAAAAGAGCACGAAGGCTCTTTGGGCTCTCCGTGGCATCTCTCACCCTCACCTGACACGTGGGAGCCCTCATCCTATGCTTTCTTTTCCCACCCTGACAGCTGGGTGGGTGGTCCTGCGGGCACCAGCAACCTTTGTCCACAAGACAGCAACCTGAGCAGCCATCCGTACGTTCTTCAGAACTCGGAGCAGAGCGGAATAGTTAGGCGGTGTCCCAGTGTTCCTCATTCAAGTTCACTTGTGTGTCTTCAGTGTAACCATTCCTGCCACAGAGATTGCAAGACCCGTGCCTGTCACTCTGCACCTGAATCTCCACCTGCCGGAATGACAGCCGCTCCTTTCCCGCTCTCCAGCAAGTTCCACTGGCCTGGCTCATTCCCAATCAGATTCCCACTCGCCCTCCCCACACCTGGACACATCACATCTACTTTATCTTCTCCCCTAAGCCCAGCCCTGCCATGACCTGTCTCATCCAACGTTTGGCTGGAATCGTTTCAATGCCAGGGCACTGGTTAATTTTTTTTTTTTTTTATTGGACTGCCTGATACATTCCAGGGCACCTCAAACTAAAAGAAAAAAGCATTTAATTAGAAATTTAGAAAGCCAGTTTCAAACAAAACATTTGTTTGCTGGAGGCCTGCTTGGGCCATATGTCAGGATGAGCTGCCAGTCTGTGGGGTCCTGTCACCAGGCTCGGGTTTGAGTCTCAGCTCTGCCACCTGCCATGTGACACTGACCTCTGGATCTCATTTTTCCATCTGGACAAATGAGAGATACCACTATCTCACCATAGGACTGTGAACCCCAAATGAAGTAAGCTCCGTAAAATATTTAGTGCAGTTCCTGACACATCAGAAATGCTGTGTATTTAAGGCGGCTTCTGTTCCTCTCTGCAAAATGTGGGATAAAATCCTTGCCCGCTCTCCTCAGAGGATTATGTGGACAAACTTCAAGCGCTCCTGTGCCTTACTTCTCATTGTAGGGACCACATCTACCTGGGCTGTTCCCCTGAAGGGTGGACTCCCACTCCTCCCCCGCTGTATAAGTGATCATTTCCAGGAACGGTCTTAGCAATCTTCATCCTAAACAAGCCCCAGGGCAGATGTGATACTCTCAAACTTGAGAGGACTCCCAAGGACGAATCTTGAAAATATCCAGGGGTAATTGACGCATCTGTCCCAGATGACAGAAACCTGCTTACAGCTCTTCGAGGGAATCAGCTTTTCAGGGTCTACTAGGTTGGTGAGCTCGTTGCAACAGAAAACATGGGTTGAGTTTGTCACAGAAACCGGCAATGGAGAAGAATCTAGAGCCGATGCGGTGTGGGCACGGAGATGTAGGTCTCAAGGTAGGGCCACGACTCAGCATCCAAAGGAGAGGGTCACCTTCTTTTGGTGTGGGGAGCCCAAGCATTATCATCAGAGCCCACACCCACCACATGACAGGCACCCTCCCTGGCTTTAGCAGCATCGAGATAAAGCTGACTCTGATCTCTAGTGGTCCCCAATTCCCAGCAGACCACCATTCCGTGAGCCAGCTCTGCGCCTGCCATCCCCACGCCGATTCTGAGCTCTCGTCAGTAATCCTCCTCGGTTCTTTATATCAGCACTGCAAATATCCAGGAGAATTAGCCAGCTCCACTTGGAATTTTCCCACAGCACATGCTCAAGTGCCTGAGACAGAGAGCCCATGGGTGTATTTGCCTAACACGGACATGAATTTACATGCTGCCTGCAAACGCCTCCGGTAAGTCCGTCCACCTAAACTGGGTCCCAGTTCAGGGTACGAGGACTCCTTGAAGCTGGCTGTTTGCCAGTTCCTCTCTGTACTCTTGGCTTGTCACTTAACCGTGTCTCTGAACCCTCATAAAACCACAGCACGGTGAGCGGGAAGGGCATACCCAAGGGGAGCTTCGTAGAGGGGGAATGTGGCCCAAATTGCCAATCCCAGCAGAGCCCCAGATGCCTCTTGGATCCTTCTCCTTAGGGAGCAAAATACCATGTTAGAAAAAAACTAGATCTTCCCAATCCTGCTTCACTCCTTGTTATAACTTCCTGGAGCTCCTGATCTTACCCCCTGCCCCGACCCCAACCCTTACCTAGGATGATAAACCCAGGCTCGGGTCCCCAAGGAACGACTGTGCGGACAAAGATGGGGAGGGGCTCATCCTGTCCAACCCTCTCCCTGGTGGGGGAAGCAAGGGTCCAGAAAGAGGACAGAATTGTCCACCAGGGGGTTAATAGGCAGCGGACACCCCAACGCCCAAGCACAGAGGGCTTAACAGTGCAAAGTCAGAGACTCCCCCTCCGCCCCCCTACTTTTTAGGACACTGGATGGGGAGGAAGTTCAAAAGACTGAGAGAAGTACTTCTGTTTCTCCTAAGAGGAGCTCCTCGTGACCATGTAGGGAACCCACCCTCTGTGGACCTATTGCGTGGAATCTAAACCCGGGGACAACTGTGCCACTCGTCTGGTTCCTTCCTTTGTGGACCCAATGGGCCTTTGGTGGCAAACTGTGATTATGTGGTTGAAGAATGAGGCAGGCCAGGCGGCGACTAGGACACAGATGCTTTTTTGTTGGTGCTGTTTTCGTTTTGTTTGGTTTTGAATGGCGCAGACCTTCTCTTCCCAACTTAGGCTATGGCAGACTCTCTGCCGGGTCCCAGCCCAGAATGCTTTGGCCTGGAATAGCAACCTGCCGCATTTCAGCAAAGGGCAGCAAAGGACAGGGCTCCCGGAGCGCTGCCTTTCTCCCCCTAACACAGTTCACAACAACGGCAGTGGCAGAGCCCGACACAGAAGGGGCCTCCCTCACCTGCTGCGAGGGTAAGATTTTGACGGAGATGAACATCTCATTCCCTCTCCTCTGTTTGGGGAACTTGCTGAGATCCCCTGGGGGCTTTCCAACTGGGCCTTTAGGTGAAGGATACAGGGTGTTCGCAAACAGATTCTGTCTGCAATCTGGAACCAAGAAGGCAGAACTAGACGGTTGCCAGGTCAGACTGCTGGCAGAGAAAACTCGCAAAGGTAAGCCTGACCATTCTCCACCCTCGCTAACTACCCACGGGTCATCCACACCCTGACCCACACACAGGGTCCACCCTGGCCCAGGCCTTGCCCTCTCTCTGCACTCTGTGCCTCATGAGTCCTCATCTCCATAGATATTGTACAGATAGGATTCAGGTCACTTCCTAGGACCAAGAGGCTCCACTTACCTCTTCCTCCTTCCCTATCTTGTTCAAGTAACTATGGAAAGTTTTTTTTTAAAATTTGCTTACAAGGGAAATGAAAGGTGGCAGAGCCCATCCGAAAACATTTGCAGAACATTTAATACCTGGAGACATTCTCAATAGAAATCTACTTAAGCCTGGAAGGAATGACTTGGGGGGCGGTGGGGGGAGTCCTAACAGGGAACTCCAATTGTTAATTTATTAATTGAGCAGCTAATATAAGGGCGAGGCCCATGGAAAGTCTTTGGCCAAAGAGAGAAAAAGCAGACCTTCAATTAACCTTCTATTGGTATTCTTGGTCCAGGGAGGTGATGGGTGGAGAGAGCGCCAGGGACTGGGTAAAACCTGTTTGCCTTGGCTACTCAAGCCAGAGAGAAGAGATCTCGTCACGTGGGCTGGAGCCTCCATCCATCCTACTCCCCCGCTCCCTGGCTTTCCTGCAGCTTCTGTTCAGCCCAGAGTTTGGAATTCAATCCAGGAACAGGCATGACAAACACTATTTTTCATTTCCATGGAGACCAAGGCCTGCAACAGAACCAGGACTCCATGCCCGAAATGCCAAAACAGCCTGACCCACTTTTCCCCCTTCCTGCAAAAACAAAATAAGTTTGTTTGGGTCCTGCAAGGGCTCCGGGAGAAGCCAGAGCTCCTGTTATCTCTTTGGACATGCTGAAGAGGAATGAATTAGAATAACCTTTGGAAACCCAGATGATGCTACAGAAACGGTCAAGCATGAACTGCTTTACCCTAAAAGCTCTCAGACTGCCTGGAATCTACCCCACATCCTCGTCCTAACATTCTGGAGGGAGAGGTTCGCATCTCCTGAGATGTACTTAATGGCCAGTGATGCTACTCCTAGGATCCGAACTCAAGGGACTGTCTTCTCCAATTTCCTCTTACACCACTTCCCCCCACCCCCAACCATCTTCTGGCTTCCTAGGGCCTTTCTGTTCCTGAGACAAATCAAGTCTACTCCTGCTAGAGGACATTTGCACTTGCTGGTCCCTTCTGCCTGGAACTCTTTTAGAACTGAAGTTTTGGATTCTGGTTCCTTTTTAATCTTCAGAGTTCAAATGTCACCTCCCTAGAGCCCTCTGTCTTGGAAGGACCACTCGGCCGGGTCTAAGGTGGCGTCCCTGTCCCCAGGCAATCGTTATCAGAGCCTGTCTTTCCCCCTTCCAGGCATTTAGGAGAAGCTGAAATTGTCTGCTGTTAGTTTGTTGACTTTTTTTTTTTTTTTTTTTTTTTTAAATTAAAGTGAACACTGTTGGGCAGGTAGGGTGCCTGGGTTGCTGGGGCCTCCAGCACCATGACTGGCACCTGGGACCACAGACTCACTGCACGAATAAAGGAATGAGCTCTTTTTAAAGCCATTCGATCCACTGTTCAGCCACTCTGTTAGACTCTCAAGCCTGCCCCGAGTCTGCCTTCTTATAACACCGGCCCACTGGTTCTTATTCCGACTTCTGGATCCAGGCAAACTGAAATCTGACATCACTTCCAGGTTCTCTGCTGGCCTGGCCCCTTTCCCACAACATCAGGATAGGTGTCTGAGTTTAAATTCTGAGCTGTTCTGTGCTTTTGAGAAAAATGGCTTATCTTCCTGTGAGTCTGGGTGTCCCATCTCCCGAATGATCACAACTTACCTTACTAGGGTGAGGGGCGGGATCTTAAAAAGCAAATAAAGCTAATTAGTGCCTCCCCGAAGGAAAGGTCTTCCTATAATTGCTCATTGAGTGAAAAAAAAAGAGAGAGAGAGAGAGAGAGAGAGAGAGAGAGAGAGAGAAGCAGGAAGTGAATTTCCCAGTGAAGAAACCAAATCCTGTTTCTAAATTCCGTCCTCTCCTCATGGCACAGACGGGGTGAGAATACCAGCCGTTGCACGCACGCCTTCAACTAGTTCCTCCTTGCATGGGGCTGGAAAGCAAAGCATTCAGGACGGGGCACAAGATGCTGAAATTCATCGCAGCAGCTTACTGGTGTGGAACCATTTCCTTTCCCAGAGATTATTCACTACAGGACAAACACCTACACTGGGAGACAGTCCTGCTGGGTTCGTGGGCAGCGCTGGCTGAACAGATCTGCAGTGACGGTCTGTCTTTTGGAAGGGACCATAGTGGTCTCGTAATCCAATCCACCCTCCCCCTCCCCCACCAAATGCAGGAATTCCCTCCAGGAGGCCCTGCTGACAGCCACCCAGCCAGGGCTGGCTTCGGATCTCCAGTGAGAAAGCACTCACTGGCTGGCTTGCACAGCTCCAGAGGGACTTTTAGCACCATGGTCCTTGTCTCTCCACGATTCGTGGTCACCAGGATCCATCCAGCTGTCCCTGAACATCAGCCTTTGGAAAGTGAGCTAACCGTGCTGACTGGATGTCTGCGAACAAGCATTTCCTCAACACCTACTATGCGCCTCCAACCCTGAGAAACCTATTTATTCATCCCGAGGGCCCCAAAGCGCAGTGACTATGTCAGGGCTCTATGCAGACACACAAAGATTAAACACACATATCAAACATGGTGATGGGCACACGGTAGGGACTTAACACTTTTAAATTTGACTCACTATCAGTCTCAGCCAAATCTAAGTACAATTCCACCCAAAGTATTCCAGAAGCCTCCGCGCTCCGGAAGAACGGGACCTTGTGAAAGCAGAAAGGTGCTAAGCCTATCCCAGGAGGCCCCCTTCCTTGAAAGAGATTTCCAGTCCACTGGGAGGCCACAAACCACTAGAACAAGGCAGGGAGGGGTTCATCTGAATAGAACTTCCTTTGCCTGGCAAGGGCCCCTCCCCCATCCTCTGCAAGAGAAATGTTGTGGCTAAGCCTGAAAGGAACTTGAACATGATCCATGTATCCGTCATCCATCCCCCCATCCATCCATCCATCCAACAAACAGCTGAGGAGACCACACTCCATGCCAGGTAACGTTCTAGGCATTAGGGATACAGGCTCTCCCTCTAAGGAACACACAATTGGGTGGGAGAGAGACATGTAATGAACTAACACTATTACATGTCCGTCTCTCCCACCCAACCCCACGTGATAAGAGCTACTTGGATTGAGTCAAAACTGCTCCCCTCACTACCTGCCAAGGAAGCCAGCCAGCCCTGATGGCAAACGCTCCTCTCGGGGCTTCAGCTTGAATTATGCGAGACGTGTGGAGGCCACCTAATCCCCGAAGAGACATGACAGGGGGAGGGCAACAAAGAATGTCTCGAGGACACACTGTGAACTCCTGAGAGCAGCAGCTTCTCCACCTAGAGGGACTCCGCTCTCCATTCGGCGGAGGATGCAGAAATAAGACCTGGGCACTTGGGGGTCCTTGTGAATGCAGCTTCCCCAGCCTTCCCTCTTCCCAGAGGCTGCTGCCATGCTGGCCGAAGAAAGCTCTGAGCTTGGCGGTCTAGCAGACGAGGGGTGTGTAGGGTGCAGGGGACAGAAGGTGAAGCAGCAGCATTTAGACAACCCTTCCCAACCACCCCCTCCCCACTCCTCCCTACCCGCACTGTCAAAGCCAAGTGAGGCGAAACCTTTCCAGACCCCTGTGGATTCAAGTCCCGTTGGGATTTACTTTTCTGCTGGAGAGCAAATGGAAACAGGCTGAAGAACAACCATTACGTTAAAATCACAGAAATTTTAGAACAAAGACGACTATAAGAGGTCAGCCAATAGGCCTGGCTGGAAGCAGACAGACCTAAATCACTCGAGGGAGGCTTCGTCCTACTTGAAAATGTATTCCGGGTACAAAAGTCCAGGGCCCCCCTTTGGGATCCTTCTCACTGCCCTCCGCTACCATCAGGAAGTTCCCAATGATTAAAACAAAAGCCTGTTATAATGCATTTAATGCCACTTTCTCCATTTCAGCTTTCCAGGACTCGAGGTCAGTTCATTAGCTAGAACCCTTCCTGTGTTCCTATCCTCCTTTCTTTGGGCGGAATGATTCCAGTTCCTCAAACCTACTTTCAGTAGTTAAAAATCATTTGTCCTATGATCTCGTCACCAAATCTCTGTTTAGATTATGCCTCAAGCCGTGGAAAAGATACTTAATCGATGATGTGGTTCAGTTCACCTTTGGACAACTCTTTTTATTTTAAGCTCAAACTATTTCCTGTGGCTTTCTACCAAAGGTCCTATTTTCTACTTCCCTGGCAGACATAGAATAATCTAATTCCTTTTAAAATAATTAATTAATTTATGAATTTATGAAAGAGAGAGGGAGAAGGTATGCTAGCAGGTGGGTGCACGCGAGGGGAGGAGGGGTAGAGGGAGAGAGAGAGAATCTCAAGCAGACTCCCTACTGAGAGCAGAGCTTGATCCTATGACCTTGACATCAGGATCTGAGCCAAAATCAAGAGTCAGGCGCTTAACTGACGGAACCATCCAGGTCCCCATAATTCTTTTTTTTTTTTTTTTAAAGATTTTATTTATTTATTTGACAGAGAGAGATCACAAGCAGGCAGAGAGAGAGGAGGAAGCAGGCTCCTTGCTGAGCAGAGAGCCCGATGCGGAGCTTGATCCCAGGACCCCGAGATCATGACCTGAGCCGAAGGCAGTGGCTCAACCCACTGAGCCACCCAGGCACCCCCTTTTTTATTTTTTTTTAAAGATTTTATTTCCCATAATTCTTATATGTGCAATTTATACAGTTTGCACGATCCCTCAGCGCTTTCTCCTCCAGATCTGCCAGTCCCTCTGGCATTGCTCACACAGCCTGGCTATGGACCCCACAGCCACAGGGCTCACTCTCCTCTGAATTAATCCCAGTTCATCCTAATCCCCCTCATATTCTCAAACCCAGAAATGTAATCCCACAGAGAAGTGCTCTGATGAGCTCAGAATAGAGCAGAACCACCACCCCATGTGCTTTTGGAAATCAGAATGCAAACATATTTTTGGAATCATCTCCTGAATCAGGAGATTCTGGAATTAGTCACTGTTCTCTTATGAGTCTGGCTACAGCCTATAGGCTAAGGAGAATGTATGCATGTGCACCGTACGTATGCACAGCCCTACAAGGAACACCCCACCCCCATCCCTTCCCCTAAGCGGACAAACCTGAGTTGGGTGAGATGATGAAAAATCCATCCAGTTCTCATCCCGACTCAGGTTATATCATAATTCTGAATGTTTATGTATTTCCAGGCCAGATGCAAAACCACAGACATCACAGAGATTTCTCTTATCTGGAGATGTCAAGTCCTCAACAAATGTTTTCCCTCCTCCTGGTCCACAAACATTGGTTCCTTGGACCCTCATAGCGTGACTCACAGATAAGCTGAGGTTTTGCCGAACTGGCCGAGAGCAGTTCTAAGGTCATTAGGAAAACTGAGTCCAGCCCTGTCTGGTCCATTACCAGGAACCGAAGGGTGCGTGTGTGCAAACACACATGTAGTGAGGGCTGCCTGCTCCCTTCAGACCTAAAGAGGTCTCAGGTGATCATCAGGACCTTCCAGTCAGACTGTCTAGTTTAGGGCCAGCAAACTATGACCTAGATAGGCCAAATCCAGCCCACCATCAGTTTTTTTTATGCCCCACAAGCTAAGAACAGTTTTTACATTTTTAAATGGTTGGGGGAGAAAAGAAGAGTATCTTGTGACATGTGAAAATTATATGCAATGGAATTTTCAGAGTCCCTAAATAAAGTTTTGTTGAGAACTCAGCCACGTGCACTCTTTCACAGACTATGTCTGCGGCTGCTTCTGCTGGACAAAGCAGACTTGAGCAGCTTCAAGAGAGAACAGCATGGGCCACAGGGCTGAAAATATTTACTACTTGGCTCTTTCCAAAAACAGTTGGCCAACCCTTGGCCTGACCATGTATGACCTTGAAAAAGGTCTTTCCTGTGAGCCTGCTTCTCTTCCGTCAAGTTGGGAAAGGGGGTGTCTGTGTCCCACAGACAAAGAACCTGTGCTTGATGACTTCACAAGTGGAGGGAAAAGGTCTCAGGTGTGCTCCCACCTGCAGAAGAGAAGCAAAGACCAGGAAAGAGAGGAGGTTTCTTCTAGGTAGTATACAAAAGCTCCCTTTCCTTCATTCTTTCCCAGTGGGGTACTACTTTCCATGGCCTTGACACTGACACGCTTCTGCCATGGGCAGCTCCCCTTTCAAAACATCCCATTCTCCTTTCCCTTCTTTCAAGGTCAGCTTTTTCCAGCGTGGTCCTAAACTTCTCTAACCCGTGGAGTACCACTCAAGACTAGCTGGGGAGAGAGGGAAGGCGGGAAGCAGAGGAGGAAAAGGGGGTCCACGGAAGCGGAGTCTGCTAGCAAGTGTCAGAGAAGGTAAAGAGACAAAGTTCCCTCTCCCCAGCTCTGGGTGAGAGCTTGGCTGAGTCCCAGGGAGACAGAGAGCTTCAAGTCTCCCCCCACCCTTCCACTTGTCTAAATCAAGCAAATAACTAACAATGCAAGGAGGTGTGGGGGAGTAAGGACCAGCCACTGGGTATCTATTTTCTGAAAACACATGGCAAATCTCTGAGCCAAATGCAGGCTAAGCCAAAGAATAAACAAATCCCTTTATTTCCCCGAGACAGGAGCTATCAACTTCCCCTCTGGTCCTCTCCTTCCGCCAGCCAGATCCAGCTGAGAGGAGGTCCTCTCCCTGGGGGAAAAGCAGCATCTGTTCCTATCTGAGAGGATGGCCCGCCTTATAACCCCCCTGCCTGCCTCCTTTCCCTTGCTAATCACTGCTCTGGTCACCGAGCCCCCACCAGGGGCACCGCGGAGCTAAGTTGGTGGGTGGAGAACAGGAGCACATGGCCAGTCCAGACCTCCCCCAGAGGCTCAGGCCAGGTCTCCATGACGCACCGCTAATTCAGTCCACTGGCCTCTGTTCTCCAAGTTATGGGACCCTGAATAAGTCCTGCTGGCCAAGGGGACCCCTGCGTCCAGCCCACCCCCTCCCTCCAGCCGACCAGGGCCCACCCTTCAGTGCTCCAAAGGTCTGCTGAAGCAGGGCTACTATGAAGGAGGGCAGGAAGAGGGGAGAAAAGAAAAAAGCCAGGGAGGGAAAGAACATCTCCGCAGCATGATGTCACACCGGCTGCTTTCGGATCCCCCAACACAGAACAGAGGCAAACAACATGGACTCCGGATTTTACTGTCGTGGAAGGTTTGTGTTCTCAGCAGCTCTAAGCAGCCTGCGCCAGCTGGAAAAAGCACACGGCCAGACAGACAGGTCCTCCTCCTTACAGCCCCCAGGGCCTCGACCCGACCCCCCCCCAACCAGAGGTGGGGGGAGAGTCACCCCTCCAAAAAAAAAAAAAATGCCCGGAGGAAACAAAGATAGACTGACACATACACACACAAGCGTCAGTGAGCACTAACCTGGAAGCCATTAGGAACGGTAGTAGAGTGCAGTGCGGAGGAACTCATTCATTCATGCATTGGGCAGTGGGGGGGCGGGGGCGGGGAGCGGGGGCCCTGAGGACGGCGGAGGGCACTCACCTCCATGCCCACCCCACAGCCCTGGTTCTAGCGGGGAAGGGAGTGGGGGCGGGGTGCTCATAAGCTCTGGGAGCTGCCTTGCTCTGCTGTTTCGCACGGCTCTGGAACTGTCAGCATGACCCCCCTTAGTTCCTGCCCCTCCCCCCGCGGCTGTTACTTGGTGTGGTCGCGCAGCCTACAGAAGTCCCCCTCTCCCTCGCCCTGGCTCCCTTTCTCTCTCTCTCTCTCACAGACAGCTGTTCTCCGGTCCCTGCACGCGCGCACGCACACTCAGCCACGCACCCCTGTGCGCGCGCGCGCACACACACACACACACACACACACACACACCCTGCCGCCTGCCACTTTACATAACGGAACTCTCTGGTGCAGTCAGCTTGCCAGCTCTCCATTATTCATGCCGGGCCGGAGGACAGAGCCACCCAGGCGGCGAGCATGATTTCCTCTTCATCCTCCCCATCCGACAGAACACAAGATGATGCTCCCAGGAGATTCTGCGCCCTTGGCCGCCACCAATTATTTCCCAGGTGTTGCCTATTAGGTCAACCTGTATCAAGGAGGGGACACTCAGTCAAAACACGGGCGCCTGGCTCAAAATAGAGCCTTGCCTCTCTCAAAGGATGAGAGTTGCGCTCCCTGCCTGAGCCCTAGGAACAGAGGAGGGGAGGAAGGCAGTGCTGGAGACCACAATCCATTCGAGAAAATGGCTGAGAACCTCTTCAGGGTAGCCTCTCCCAGAATTCCACGATGGAGGGCTGTCGCTTGCAGCCACGGAAAATAACACTCACCCTCGTGACAAAGGAGGCTCCTCTGAGTTTTCAAAGTCCTAAGCTGCGCCTTAAGAAGGTTTCTTCCTCCTGCCCATTCACCGAAATGCAGTGATTTCAGGGCTACTGAAACAGCCCCTAGCAAGTGTTTTTTTCAGACCAGAGGCAGTCTCTTCAACAAGGGTATCAGTGAATATTGTGAAAGTCATCCATGGCTCAAAAAGCACTTTCCCCCTCAAATCAAACTCATCTGATTTCCACAACACTCCTCTATACAGGCCTCACTACGACCACATCTAACATAAGGATGCTGAGCAGCCCTGGAAAGTCGAGGGTCCCACAGTAAGAAAGGCTGAGCTGGGAATCCAGACCACTGGGCTGGAAATCCCACGAAAATCAACTAGCCAATGCCCCAAGCATGCCTATGAGCCTCTGCAGTTATCACTGTTGTCTTCTGATGGGAGTAGCAGGGGAAGCCCAACCGTGAGCCCAAACAAACAACAAAAAGAATGATGATGGTCAGCTCAGTGTTTCACCAACTTTAGTCCCCCTGGATCTTGTTAAACCACAGGTTCTTAAGTGGGAGGTCTCAGGGAAGGCCCAACGGTTGGCCTTTCTCTGAGACCCCCACGGGATGCCCATGTTGCCATTCCAAGGGCCACACTTTGAGGAACAAAGGGTTGGTTTATGCATTCTCACCCTTAGGATGTTCCTGAAGGACAAAGTCTTTTCTGTCTGCACAGGATAATGAGCTGAAGGTGAATACTAATTATAATCCATTGATGTCACCTTTGTCCTGGTCACCAGACCCACTCTGGGAGCTAATACTTCTCAGTCATCTGTTGGCAAAACTCTCACTCTGGGATTGCCAAGCCTTATAGGCTCAGCATTAAAGGTCTTTCCAGGATTGTTTCTGTCTGCAGCATGTTGATAAAAGAACAGCCTCGTGGTATCCAGGAAACACAGAGGTTGAGTGTCCGGACTCCACCGACCATGAACCTAAAGGAAGTTCAGCTCCAAAGAACGGTGTGTGCTGGAGATGTCCTGGGACACGCGCTCCGCCAACTCCACCCACCCCTACCTGCCTGGCTCGCGTCCTACCTCTTCTGAAATACCTTCTTCCCTTTGGACTGCCCCACTCCTTCCCCTCTCTGTTACTCCACAGAAAGAGCCTGCACTTTGGGGTTGAACTGGCATGCAAAGCTAAGTTTTGCTGCTTTCTGGCTTTGTGACCCTGTGTAAGTTCATGTACCCCTATCTCAGACTCGACTTCTTCATCCGAAAAAGCCAACAGTTTCTCTTTCCTCTTGTACACCAATGAAAACAAAAAACAACAACAACAAAAAAAACAACGATGCAATAAAGTAAATGCACGGAAAAGCACCCAAGAAAAGCTAGTACTTCCCCCACCCCTGCCATTATAAACGACCGTACACAATCTGGAACTGAACTGGAGGTTCTGTTGTTCGCTCTGTTGGCTTTCTCTAAGAATATTCTAGGCTACTTCTTTCATGTCCCTCCAACACGTAGGAGTACCGGGTACAGCCCAGGTGTTCAGTAAATGTCCTTGTACTCATTGTCCCGTCCTCTATTAAGACAAAGGCAAAAAGGTTGGTGGAGTCAACCAGCCAGCGCTCTCGTCTTGGTTCCCCCACTCACCTATACTACGTGGCTTTGGACAAATCGTACTCACTTTTTGGGGGCTTTCCTACTTCGAGTACAAAATGCACAGACTCCTCTTTCTTCTGAAACACTTCTATGTCCCTCTATTGTGTCAGGAGCTTCAAGGTTGAGATTAATCAATGTGGTTAAAAGAGCAGGCTAACAGGTGGGACAATCCTGACTTCACATGTGGCTTCTCTCAGTGACTGATTCTGTGACCTTTGGAAAGTCGGTGTCACTAAGCTTCAGGCTTCCTCGTCTTGAGCCAAAAAGTAAAAGAATCTTCCTGGACTGTGGGAGGATTAAGTGAGGTGAATATATGTGACAAGCTTTTCACTGTATCTGACACAACACCAGTATGATAAATAAAAATATTATTACCAATATTGGTTAGAAACAATAGCTATAAAAAAAATATATATATATGGGGCGCCTGGGTGGCTCAGTGGGTTAAAGCCTCTGCCTTCGGCTCAGGTCATGATCCCAGGGCCCTGGGATCGAGCCCCGCATCGGGCTCTCTGCTCAGCAGGGAGCCTGCTTCCTCTCTCTCTGCCTGCCTCTCTGCCTACTTGTGATCTCTGTCTGTGAAATAAATGAATAAAATCTTTAAAACAAACAAACAATGAAAAGATCTACTTCTGAAATCTTCAACTAAGTCTGGACCTAAGAAAAATCTCAGTGTCTGGGGCACCAGGGTGGCTTGGCTGGTTGTGAGTCTGCCTTCAGCTCAGGTCATGATCCCTGGGTCCTAAGATCAAGCTCCATGTCAGGCTCTCTGCTTAGTAGAGAGTCTACTTCTCCTTCTCTCTCTGCCCTCCCATGCTCGGCTCTCTCTCTCTCACTCAAATAAATGAATAAATAAATAAAATCTTAAAAAAAAAAAAAGAAAGAAAAAAGAAATATCTCGGTTCCTTAAGCTGCATGCGTATATACACATTATTTCCCATCCTCACCACCCCCATCACGAAAATCTTCTCTGCCAGCCCCCTCCCCAGTTGGACCTCATTAAATAATAGGTTAGTTACAGAGCAGGCAAATCAGAGAATCTGGACTATGTCTACTCCAAATCATAAGCCTTTCTTTAACGATTAGAAGCTCCTCACTTGGGGTGCCTGGGTGGTTCAGTTGGTTAAGCGTCTGCCTTCAGCTCAGGTCATGATCCCAGAGTCTTGGGTTCAAGCCCCACATCAGGCTCTGCGGTCAGCAGGGAACCTGTTTCCCCTCTCCCTGCCGCTCTCCCAGCTTGTACTCTCTCTCTCTGTGTCAAATAAATAAGTAAAATCTTCAACAACAACAACAACAAAAAAAAAAAAAAAGAAGAAGAAGAAGCAGCTCCTCACTTGAGCTACTTAAAACCAAAATGATCCTGATAAAAAAACAGAAACAGTATCTTCTATGTGTGCTACAACTTGCTACTGATGTGAATGACCTCTTTAATTCCTGCCGACAATGTTATAAAACAGGTGCTTATCATCCCCATTTTTTCTGATGGGTTAACTAAGAGGTAGGGGGCTGGCTAACTTTCCAGTAGTATTTGATTTATAAGGAGCAGAACGCATATCCAAAACCCTGGCTGCCTTCCCCAAGTCCCACTCTTAACCACTGCATCAACCGTGAAGAACAAAGGTGCTACTGACGTCATCAGGAGGCCAGGGGCCTTCTAGTGCTAACCGTGTTTAACAGATTTGCACTGCTCCCTCAGACTCCCTGGAAGTCCCTGCACAAACTCTGCCCAGGCTCCTGAGTCTAGGAGATCCAAGACCTGTGACCCCAACGGAGCAAACTACATTTCTGCAGATTCAACGTACCCACCCCTCCCCTTGGTCCCACTGCCCACCCCTCCCCACCTCCCACCCCCCGGCCCCAACTCAACACCGGCCTTTTCACAGCTGAGCTATTTGTCACCTAAATTCCCAAACTGCTTTTCTGTAAATGAATTTAGGAAATGGAGGTAAAAGTAGCTATCTTTTTCTGAATTAAACCTTTCCCTTAGAGATATGAAAAACTGACATTAGTTTCTATTTTTGAAAGGAAAAGAGGTTTTCTGAGTCCTGTGCAGTATCAAAAGCACTTTCTAAAGAGTGCCCTGGAGGAACTGGGGGGGGAAGAAGGAGAAGTTAAGGTACACCTGCAAATCCAATCCGGTCCCACTCAACCCACTCCTGTCTGATCACATTCTATAAAAAGAAGGTCGGTGTCCACAGAGCATCTTGCTCACCTCAGGTATTTAGTAACTGCTGGGGACAATAATGGGGGACAAAGGATAAGGTCTTATTATAGCTTTGAATCCTATTCCCATCCCAACGAGAAAGCAAAAAGCTTTTTTTTACATACTACATCCTTTCAAACATTTTAACTAAATCTGAATTTCTTGAATGATAGGCAAAAGTGAACCTGACGGGGCGCCAGGCGGCTCAGTGGGTTAAGCCTCTCTCTGCTTTTGGCTCAGGTCATGATCCCAGGGTCCTGGGATCGAGCCCTGCATCCGGCTCTCTGCTCAGCGGGGAGCCTGCTTCCCCCTCTCTCTCTGCCTGCCTCTTTGCCTACTTGCGGTCTCTCTTTCTGTCAGATAAATACATAAAATCTTTTTTTAAAAAAGTGAACCTGACTATATTACTATTATCATCCAAAACACAGGTGCTTTTATGCAGCATAAACATCTAGGAGATTCCTGAAGTGTTTGGTAAGTCAAGGAAGGAAAAGGAACAGAGATCTAGTATTTACTGAGACTCAACCACATGTTAGCCCCATATTTTATTTCCTTATAAAATTTTTCCTTAATCTGGTGAGAAAACTAAGTATAGAAGCCAATCCTTACCCAAGAGCACACAAGTATTTCTAAAAATCTACATTTTGGGGCATCTGGATGGTTCAGTTGGTTAGGCGTCTGCCTTCAGCTCAGGTCATGATCCCTGGGTCATGGGATCGAGCCCCGTATCCGGCTCCTTGCTCAACAGGGAGTCTGCTTCTCCCTCTGCCTCTGCCGGTCCCCCTGCTTGAGCTCGCACTCTCTCTCTGTCAAATAACTAAAATCTTTATAAAATAAAAATAAATAAAATAAAATAAAATCTACATTCTCACTATACCATGCTACTTCCATAAATAAACACCTATGAGGTAAAGGCACTTCAGAAAGTTCTTGTATTTAACCATTACCAGTCATAATCATAATTTTGCATTTAATCCTTGAAACGACACTGCAAGGTAAAGTCCCACTGTTCCTGCTCAGGCCAGTGATCCATTTATGGCTGCTCAGGTCCAAATCCAGACTTCTCTGCCCTGCCTCACAATGCTGGAGCTGTACCCTGTCGACTTCCACCAGCCCCCTAAGAAGCCTCACTGCCCCCCACCCTTCCAGGGAGAATTTCCAGCTTACCCGCCCCCGCCTGCAGCACCTCGGGAAGCTTCTGGGCCACACACGGAGCCACAACCACACCCTCTCCAAAGAACTCTGCATCTGGGCCTTGGGTGGCGACCACCCCGTGTTCCTCTGCTGGAAGCTCTGCCCTAATCTAAAGATGGAGGCTGGTCCCTACATGTTATTCCCGTATGCTTTAGAGCCCTCTGTTACTTGTTACTTGTTAGTGATTCTTAACATTAAATCCTCCCTGTCCACTCACTGACATGCTTCTGTCTCCTGACTGGACACTCACTCATGGACTGCACAGCACTGAGCGAACAGCAGCAGCATCCCCACCCCTCAAGGCACACGGTAATAACAAAATGGCTAGAAGCATCCGGAGCATTCTACGAGCTAGACAGAGACTTACTGGATTTCATACATATCCCTTCCTTCGATCCTCACGTCAATGCTGCTTTACGGATGAGGAAGGTGAGATACCTCAGAATCGCAACGATTTCCTCAGGTCACAGAGACGACAGACAGGAGTGAGGATTCGTCTCCCAGCCCTCGGACGCCCATTCCGCCCCCGCCATGCTGAAATGCTGCCTCCGTCAACTGGGGGCAGCCAAAGAGTGACAAAGGGCCAAGGAAGTGTGAATGGGGCACACACACACAGGAGTTGTTCACGTTTGCAAGAGAAAAACGGAGTTAAATTGTTAGCCAGAGAGGTCCACATATATCCAAAGAAATCAAAATATGAGAAGGGGCCAACATTAAAGGTCTTTCAAGGGAGCCTCTGTAGTGCATAGGAGTTGGGGTACCCTGGTCATGAGGTGCTCCGGAGACCGCATGAAACAACTCTTTCCAGACCTAAATGCTCAGGGTATTGCCCATGTTGTATGAACGCTTCACGCGAGACAACTGATAATCCGCACACGTCCACCAGGCCCTGAGTTCCCCAACCCAGACTCTGATCCTCGGAAGCTGGGCGGGGGGTGTCCGAAAGGGTATATGGGTTGTCTCTGACCCAGCTGCAACCCAAGACATGTCATGAATACTGCGTCTGTCACATGAGGAGCCGTGATGTCTACGTGATTAAAAGCTGAAGCGAGAGCTGTGGAGAAGGGAGTGAGGGCGCAGCTGACTCTCACACCGTTTCCACTCTGTGGTGACCCAGCGCCCGCTCCTGAGCAGCTACTACAAGAGCCAACTAGTCTCGAGGCAGCAGGATACAGAGACCCAGCCCCTAGCCCACTGGGAACATATTATAATATATATGCTATATATACACACACACACACACACACACATATTTAATGTACATATTATATATATAAAATATGTACTTATTAAATATATGCACATATACACATATACATATATATACATATATAACATATAATAATACATATTAGGCCAAACCCCTTGTACCATGCATGCCAACCCCCTTCTCCCAATTTCCTCATAATCCTACACGAAGAAAATAATTAGTCTCTGCGTATCACCTTTTTCTAAACATCCACTCTAGATTTTCACCCAGGATCAACTATAAATCTGCTCAATGGGTCTATGCTGGTGGCTCCCCAACTTGGCTGCCCTTTAGAATCACCTAAGAGCTTATACACATTCCCAGTGCCCTGTCACCCCCCACCACTACCAATTAAATCAGAGTGACTGACGGTGACGGTCAGGCATCGTGGTTTTTTGAGCTCTCCAGGTGACTGCAAGGGGCAGCCGAAGTTGAACCCACCGCTGGTGTGTATGACAGTAACCTTAATTCTCTAGAAATGTAATAGAGAAATTACTTCTGAAAGTATAGTCTAATAATCTTTATTTCCCAGAAGTCACATTTTTTAATCTAAGATACTTTTCATCTCTTCGTATGATTTCCCAAATAATAATCAGAACTAACACTCCTTGAGAACTACGTGCCAGGTCTCGTTCTAGGCACTTCAGGAAGGTTACATTGGGTTATACTGCAGTTATTATCCCAATTTCACAGAAGAGAAATGGAGCCACAAAGATTACGAGCACATCTGCACGTTTACTCCGTACCCCCAAGATGTCACCCACCAAGGACTAGAAACAGGAGCAAATCTAAGAAGGTCAAATCCTCCCATGTTCTTTTCTCTGATCCTTGGGTTTTAATTCCACCCAGTGACATCTGCTCTATTCTTCTGGTCTTGAAAATTGCTCTTTTTTAAAAGAGAGGACAAGCTTGGGTAAGTGTTGTGGTGTTCTTCAGTGTGGTGAAACTTTCTCCCTCTCCCAGCTCTCCAGAATTCAAGCAGGTGCTCAGTGGCCATGGTGAGAATCTACAGAAGGTGGCAGGCACTAAAAGTGTTTTTCCCCAGAGAGAAAGGGCAAATCCCCACATGCGATCAGAACATTACATCTTAGGGGCACCTGGGTGGCTCAGAAGGGTGGGCGTCTGTTTTTGGCTCAGGTCATAGTCCCAGGGTCCTAGGATGGAGCTCCGTCTCAGGCTCCCTGCTCAGCCGGGAGTCTGCTGTCCCTCTCCCTCTGCCTGTTGTTCCCTCTGATTGTGCTCTCCCAATTTCTGCCAAATCAATGAATAACATTAAAAAAAAAAAAAAAGGAACATTACATCTTGTATGTGGAAAAGTATAGGCAAGCAACTGGCGTTGATTTCATGGGATTGGGGAAAATGAGGATAAATCAGCCTGTGATCATGACTCTGTGGGAAGCAGGTGGCAGCAGGATTCTATCTGGAGCCCAGAAGCCACAGAAGGGCACAGAGACACCAAGTGTAAAAAGTGAAGAGGGTAACAGGTGGGACTGGTAACCCCAGGGCCAACCTGAGAACATCACTGAACAGAAAAAGGCAAGCGGTCCTCCTTCTGGGCAATTCTAACTGTCCAAGCAAGAATGCCTTAAACCAAGGGACTACCAGGAAGGTGGCTACACATGGGCCGGGGACCTTTAAAACATGAGCACAGAACTAATCTAATTACTTCATTATGCAAACTAAGAAGTTTAACTGGGCCCACATCCCAGAGCTAACACAGGTTAACATGCAAGAGGATTAAATAATAACACAAACCACTCAGTCTACCATTCTTTCCACCACCCGAAGAGTCACCACGTCCTGGACTGCCACCAGCTACCCTCAGGCCCTCCGCATGTGACTCTCTTGGTCAAAGGCAGTTAACACCTGTTCTATAAAAGGGTGAGTGTGAGGAAGAGAAGACGTAAGGTCAAGTGCAAGTCCGCGGGCTGCCTGAGTTAACATCCCGCAATGGTTACCTCCAGAACTCCTCTCCACGCTTCCCTCCAGAACCAGGCACTCACTTCCCTAGCTCTCTGGACTAAAAGCTGCTGGTGGGTCACAATCAAGCTCCTCTTTGGGAGATGCCCTTCGCCAAAGAGAACAGCCTCGCCCAAAGGATAATGTCCCCTCTGTGAAGACAGACCACACCTACTGGACAGTCCCTCTGCGAGAGGACGCGAAAACCTGCCCCTTTGCCTTCATTTGGGATAACTGCAAGGCCATTCTAGAACCAGAGCTGCTCCTGGAACTGGCCAACGCCTCCTGCAAGTTCATCAAAGTTTAGCTTCCTCCTCTGCCCAGGCCTGATTCTCTCACTCACTTACAGATTTGTTCCAGGGCGCTTTCTGGTAAAGCTCCTGCAAGGCAAATCTGCCCCTGCATCTTTTCCAGGATTCTTTGCAACCTAAGACTTAGCCCAAAGGAATGCGTGCGCATAGGGAAGCACTGAGGGACACGGAGCCAAAGTGTAAGGAAAAGGCCAAGTCTCAGACTCAGGAATTTGGCACAAGCCCGGGACTTCCAGAACGTTCTAGACCCCTGGGACAGGCAGATAACCGTGCTAGGCCTTCTACCTCTGTCTGCTACAGGATATTAAGAGAGACTAAGCCCTCTCCAAATCACCTCTCCGCAGAGGTAACTGACCTCTCCTTAATCCTGGATTAAGGTCTTAAACGGGAGAAGCTTGCTTGCTGGTGCCCCAGTTAAGATGTTGACACGTACTTAAGAAGAGATCTTGAGTCCCTCCTGCCACAGGCTGGAGACTGCGGCCACATGACCATCCCCTCCACCCTCTTCCGTTAGCCCTAAAGAACCAGGTGGCTTTGGTAGGTAAGGGGGCACACATCATGGCAATCCCGCTGCTAGGTCCCTATGCAACCCTGGATGCTGGTGAGAAGGACGGAAAGAGTGTTGTGATAGGGCGGAAGAGGTAGGGGGATCGTGGAGTGAAGGAGAAATCCTAGTCCAGGCAACGGCTGTCCCCAGTTGGGGGTCTTTGGGGGCATGCTAGAGAGGCTGCAGTGGCTTCCTAACCACCCCACGTGTCCACATGTCTCAGAAGTTGGGCTGGCCATGGGGCCAGGCAAGATGGAAAACCCGGGTGGAAAGCAAAGCACCAGAGCCCATTCTTCAAACATCCTGACCCAGCTCTCCCCAAATCAGTGCTGACTCTCCAGGAAGTAACGAACAGAGCTCTTACACGGGCACTGAGAGAACTTCCATGATCTCTCTTGTCTTAGAGTGGCACAGAAGAATGGCCTTCTGGAAGTGCTGTCCAGCGCCTGGCTTTCGGCAGAGGTACCCACGCTGCATGGTGAGGCTGCAGACCCTGGCTGGGCTTAGCCCTAACAGAGATTGTCCATACCTACGGACATCTTTTCTCTGTACCCATTTTCCCCAGATGTGTCCAGGAGTGGCACTTAGCCCCCTTGATCACCTTCTTCAAAGGGTCCCGCGGAGCTGCTAATGCTACTGCTCCCAAGACCGGCCTCCTCGAAGACAGGGACCCGACATACACTCGACTCTAGACGAGGACAACGCGGGCTCACAGAGGGGTGAATGACGTGCCACAATCCAAAACACACTTTAAAAGAGTGTCCACCTTGGGGCGCCTGGGTGGCTCAGTGGGTTAAAGCCTCTGCTTTCGGTTCAGGTCATGATCCCAGGGTCCTGGGATCCAGCCCCGCATCAGGCACTCTGCGAGGTGGGGAGCCTGTTTCCCTTCCTCTCTCTCTGCCTGCCTCTCTGCCTACTTGTGATCTCTGTCAAATAAATAATAAAATCTTAAAAAAAAAAAAAAAAAGAGTGTCCACCTTCATGCAGTATGGGGCACCTAGTAACACAGGTGTGTGACCCTGAGTGGGTCCTACCCTTTCTCTGGGCCGCAGTTTGCCCATCCAAGAAGGAGTTGGTCTAGATGACCCCCACCCACCAGTTATTTCCTGCTCTGAAGTCCCTGATCGCTGTTTACCACCCACACCTCCAAATGTTAGTAAGTAGCAAAAAGATGAGCTCTGTGACCAGAGAGAAGAGAGAGAGACACAGGAAGAGAGGGTACCGCTGACCACAGCAGACAGTGCCAGCGACCCAGGCCACAAGTTCCAGCGCTCTGGTCTCTTTCTACCTTCTCTCTTCTAACCACATCATGACCTTGAACTAACTGCTTCTCCTCCTCCAACCTCTGCAATCGCCAGAGCTCAAATGCTCTCTGAGGGGCTATGCTGGGCAGCTGGAAGGTACCTCTCTTTCTGAACTCAAAGCCAATCCTCATTGAAGAATTCTGGCACTGCCTGACTCTTCCGGTCAAAAGCTAAAAGGCTCTGGGATAGGTAGGGGCAGAAGTGATCAGAGTAAGGAGATTAAGTAGCTGGCTGGCAAGCTGGGGACACTGACTTGCCACATACACAGGCTAGGACACCCTGGCCACACCACACCCTCCAGCTGAATCAAAGCTCACCCAAATCCAACTCCCTTCTCACAGTCCACACACTGCGGATCATTCAGCCACACACCCCAGACCCTGGAGCCTGCCTGATGCAAGGGGGACTGCAGAATAAGCCCCTGACCTTCTGGCAAGGACCTTCTTTCTACAAAGCTCCATGGAGTGCCAAAGTCTAGTCACCACTGGGCAAAGACCAAAGCTTGGCATGGACCAAAACTGCAATATACCTGTGAGAAGCATTAAAATGAACTTGCCCTCATCAACAGAAGCAAGGGAAAGAGGTAACGAACTTGCCACAGGTCATACTGGCAGGAGCGTACTTAGAAACAGGACCAGGCTTTACAAGGGCTACTGTACAGATAAGGAAGACAGTGTGGGTCAGGAAATCCTGCCCTACGCAAAACTGTAAGGTAATTAATTAGATGTTTAGACTAAAGGACAGTTGCCTCAGAGTAAGCAGGGTATCAAGTATTTGAGAAGAGGAAGAGAAGAAAGAAAGCCGAAGGAGGAGGCGCCTGGGTTCGGGGGGTGGGGGGAGGAGGAGGACTCTGGTGGACAGGCGTCTGTCTTCAACTCAAGTCACAGTCCTGGAGTCCTGGGATGGAGCCTGTGTCAGGCTCCCTGCTCAGCAGAGGTCTGCTTTTCTCACCATGCTCTCATTCTCACTCTCTTACAAATGAATCAATATAAAAATCTTTAAGAAAAAAAAAAGAAAGAAAGCCAAAGGAGTAAAGAAGCCTATTTCTTGTTTCTCCGAAGGGAGGTTATTGGATGGCATAATTGGGTCTGAAATATAGGGGAATAATAAGAGTTTTGGCAGGCCAGCGTTGGAAGAGGCTGGCTCACAGAGGGCTGGTGCCTAGTCAAGAGGCTGGCTTCCCATCCCCATCTCCAGAAGGGTGCAGATGACCGTCCCAAACCTCCCCACTTGAGACATCATCTGTGGCACAGAGGGCCCCAGTCCTGGACAACAGGGAGGCCCCAGCGTGGGAATGAGTGCAGGGCCTTCTAATTCTCGCACCGAAAACCACTTAGGGATCTACATCTGTTTCTATTCTGTACATTTCCTCTTCCCCAAATCGAGAGGCAAGGTCTTCCCTCTACTGTTGGGGCCAGAAACCCGTGCACAGAATCCACCCATCTTCAAAGCAGAAAGGCCTTTTGATCTCATTCAGCCCAGATTCCCACCCAAAGCAGGGATGTTCCCTGCAGCTTCTCTGAGGAGAAGAAAAAGAAACCAATGGACTCTTCCATTAGCCTCCAAAATGATGAATCAATATTCTTAAGTAACAGGGCAGAGAGCCAACTCCTCCTCCCCAGGGAAGTAGACAAAACGAGCGTCTCGATCCACCAAGGTCCTGTCCCTCCGCTATCACTGTGGGTTTCTGAACCACCAAAGGTACCAAAACCCCCACCAAGAACAGCAGTGGTCCTGTGAGGCTTCCTGGAAATCTCGTAAAATATGCCCAAGTGGGAGTGAGTGGATGCTAGGAAAAGTCTGCCCACTGCTGAGTTCCCTGTATGCTGACATTTGTCATCAAGATGGAAAATATCCACGAGACATGCCCTGGAGGACTGACTTGTTTTCTTCTAAATAATCCAGCATTTGACTCACCAAAAACCCTGTTATCAGGATCTATAAAATACCACAGCCTGGGGGTATGGCATCAGAATCCCCCGTTCACCCCCAGGTCCTTTGCACGGCCTTGCTGATTTCGCCAGCACACCCCGGGGTGGGGTGGGGGGCAGGGAGAAGCAGCTCAGTAGCCCCCGCCTCGGCCCCGGCCAGGCGGGGTGTCTCCCTCCCAACCTCCTCAACCACATGCCATGTCTGTGAGCAGCTGGAGGAGTCTGATTCCCGACTGCAAAGAGAAATGACAGAGCACGGGAGGAGAACACAGCCCCAAGACGAGTACTAAACGTGGAAACCTTGAGTCCTACAGGATCGTTTTCAGAAAAGTAGTGGTTGAGCAAAACCAAAAAGTTATAATAAAAACTTGTTTGCATGCTAACCCCTAGTGCCCACTTTGGCTCAGGGGTGCTCCTGAGGGGAACGCCTCCCGCGTACCCCTGGTTACACACCGCCACCCCGCCCCGCCCCTGCCGGACCACTGCAGACGCTTCTGTCCGTTCTTCTTCCTTGAGGCCAGGAAGGCTGGACAGAAGGTTCAATTTAAGTCAGGGGACGGAGCTGGGTGTGGACGGTAATTATTATAATACCTTGTATTTATGTCTAGCTATTTCTGGTCTGCAGTTTGTTTTCCCTTCTGATTCTCGCTATAGAGGTCAGTCTGCCTTATAGATGTGGCTCCTGGCCTCCCTCTGACAGCATTCCAGGGCTCAGCAATGGCACCTCGCCTAGAGGTGGAATGGAAGCCAGGCAGGGATTTCTCTCCTCAGCCTACAGGCCAAGAGATGGACAGGGCACATGGGAGCGCCGCCTTCTCAGAGCAAGTCGGTGTGACGTGCAGCTGAGAGTCGCTGGTCACTGACTGGAACACACTGACCGGCCTAGCCAGGGCACCTTGCCTCTAAAAGGCTGCTCGACAGGGGGCGCCTGGGTGGCTCAGTAGGTTAAAGCCTCTGCCTTTGGCTCAGGTCATGATCTCAGGGTCCTGGGATCGAGCCCCGCATCGGGCTCTCTGGTCAGCAGGGAGCCTGCTTCCTCCTCTCTCTCTGCCTGCCTCTGCCTACTTGTGATCTCTGTCTGTTAGATGAATGGATGAAATCTTTAAAAAATAAAATAAATAAATAAAATTAATTAATTAATTAAAAGGCTGCTCGACAATCATGATCTCCAACCTGGGTGATCAGTTTACCAAAACATAAAAATTAAAGAAAGGGGCGCCTGGGTGGCCCCGTCGGTTAAGTGTCTCACTCTTGGTTTTGGCTCAGGTCGTGATCTCAGGGTCTTGAGACTGAGCTGTGTTAGGCTTCGCACTCGGTAGACCTCTCTCTCCCTCTCCCCTTCCCCCTCCCACACTCACTCTGTCTCCTCCTCTAATAGATAATTCTTTAAAAACACAAAAATTTCACCAAAAACATATATAGCACGACAGATGTGTGAAGTCTATTGTGAGAACTTCATAAACAGCAACTCTGTTCATTCTCAAAACCACCCTCTACAGCAGGTATGAAATTATCCCCATCTTACAGGTAAGAAAACTGAGGCACAGAGAGGTTGAGAAACTTACCCAAGATCATAGAGATAGTAGCTGGTGGGGCCAGGCTTCAAACCCAGTGGACCAGCTCCAGGGAACCTGCTCTTAACCCCTAACGAGAGGCCCCCTTGCTCAAATCCGTGCGTCCCAGGCAGACAACGTGATTCTGTCTGCCCCCACATGATTCTGATGGCCAGTCAGTTCTGGCAATTACTGAGTGGCTCTCAAAACTAGGGTGTGCTTGTTGCGACTCAGGTTCCTAGGCCCCAAATGTTCTGGAATTGGAACCTAGAATGCGCAATTCTAACGAACCCCTAAGGCAGTGCCATGGCAGGCAGTTTCCAAAAGGCACTGGGAGAAAACCAGTCCTATCCCTTGACCCCACTCACCTGGGACAAGTAAACAACTCACTGGGGCACCTCACCTGCTGCAGCCTGCAGAGACCATTCCTTCTCTGCTGGGGCGGGTGCCTGGGGGAGGGGGAGCCACCGGCTGTGTGAGGGCTGTTCTGTTCTTTAGCCTTGGTGACAAGACTGCCTTCCCACAGTGGAGCAGGAGGGCAGGGTGGGAGCCCGAAGAGAGCGCACCGTCCCTCCACCCTTGACAGGCTTCACATCACAGGGGGACACGCGGCTGGTAACGGGAAAAGGAAAAAAAAAAAAAAAAAAAGACTGGGCGGCCTGGGCCCCCATCTCCCATTGCCAGAACAATGGCCTCTTCAAATGCCTGGCATCTGAACTGGCAGTCGGCCACCAGGAAAGAAAAGAGCTCGCTGTCCCTTTAAGGACGCCCTCTCTCCACAAAGGTCAGAAATGCCAGCTCAGCCTGCCCAGCGGCTGCCGTTTTGCCACTTTGGTGCCCCGGGGCCCAGGGCCATGCTCTCCCTTCCAGCTGGTTCTCCGAGCACCTGCTGTCTTCCGAAAAAGGCAGAGCACCTGGGGGACAGCTGTCGCTCCAAATGAGGTTCCATCCATCCGGCAGGAGCCGCTGATGTGGAGGAAACCCAAGACCTCGTTTGCATCTCCCAATCTTTCCCCCAGGGGAGTTGGTCCCAAGAAAGTGGGGCTTGGGGGCCAAGGTCAGAAGCATGACTGGAGGAGGAGGGATGTGGTCAGAAAGAAAACTGACAGAGGAACAGACGCTCCAAAAGAAACATGGTATTTCACCCACAAGTGCAAAGGCTGATGGATGAAGGATCCAGAAATCACAATAAGCTGGGGGTAGGGAGTTGAGGTTGGGGGGGGGGGGGGGGTGTTGCAGCAGGAAACGCAGGGTAGTGGAAGGGCGAGGGCCTTCCTCCGGCAGACTGGGTTCAAATGCTGCCGCTTTAGGTAACCCGGGCACCTTCCCTAACTTCCCTGACCCTGATTTATTTACTGAACAGTACATATGGAAACTAATAATGTCTGTGATTAGAGTACTTGCCATGCCGTGGGGGTCTCACAGGCAGTTCAGTTAGTCAGGGTACATGCTCAAGAAGCCTGAATCGTGGACCACACCACCGCTTCTAAGAAGCCAACTTGCAAACAGATGCCATGAGGAAAAGGGGCATTCACAGAGCAAACTGCGTGTTGGTGCAAACCATGATTCTCCTGGAAAAACAATTCCACCTATTCATAATATAAAGCAAGGGTCGGCAAACGTTTTCTGGAAAGGGCCAGATATGTTACATTATAATATTACAATACATTGGGCCTTCCACTCACCGTGTGTGGAGCCCAGTGTGGAACTTGACCTCACAACCCTGAGATCATGACCTGAGCTGAAACCAATAGCTGGACGCTTAACCGACTGAGCCACCCAGGCACCCCTGTAAATAAAGTTTTATTGGGACACAACCACATTCTTTTGTTTACACGTCCACGGCTGCTTTAATCCTACAGAAATAAGAGTTCAACAGTTATGGCAGACCCAATGGTCTGCAAAGCCCAATGTTTTTTTGTGTTATGTCCCTCACCCTCTGCTCCTCCCCCTGCTCACAGTCTCTCTCTCTCAAGTAAGTAAGTGAATAAAATCTTTAAAAAACATAACACAAAAAAACTCCTTTATTTTCAAAAAGAGATGGCAGCTGACAGGTAGTATTAGTGGAGGAAATGGTGCAAACCTCATGGGAGATTGGAATAAAAGATATAGAGGCAGAAACCTATTTCTTGGGTGCCTGGGTGGCTCAGTTGGTTAAGCAACTGCCTTCGGCTCAGGTCATGATCCCGGAGTCCTGGGATTGAGTCCCACATCGGGCTCCCAGCTCCACAGGAGCTTGCTTCTCCCTCTGACCCTCTCCCCTCTCACGCTCTCTCTTACTTGCTCTCTCTCTCTCTCTCAAATAAATAAGTGAAATCTTATTAAAAAAAAAAAAAAAAAACTATTTCTTGTTCTTCTATGCTGGGACTGTGACTATTGTCCCCATTGACTTGATCTCCAAGAAAGTTTCTGGCTAACCGCAGCCCACTGCAATGGCTCCTGCTGGTTTCTTCAGCGGTCACATCTAGAGTCTGCTCACATCTCTTGTTCTTCTGCACTTCTTCTCTTCCTTGAGACTGGGAGCTTAGAAGGGGCAGGGTCTCATTCCTCAGCAAAGTCAGCAGGGCACTGACCCAATGACTACCCCTTGAAGTGTCCTCCTCAGCACCCCTCATGGTAAATGTGTCCTCCCCCGACCCAGCTTCCCGGGCCACAGCAGGCTGGGGTCCTTCAAATAGCTTCCCAAATAGCTCTGTCTGTCAGGGAAGCCATGCACACTGTTCAGTCATTCACGGATCCATTTAAATAGGGGAGCGCCTACTGTGTGTGGGTAAACCTTAGAAAACACCAACTTCACCTCCGCCTTGAGTGGCGCTGGGGAGAGTCTGCTGTGACGCGTCCTCTCAGAAGGCCGCCCTCGTGTTCACTTCCTGCTCCCTGCTGTCTTCCTACCCCAGAGCCCAAGCACTTCAAAAATAACTTTCTCGACTCTGCTAACAACTTTTATCATGACAATTTCTAACTGGCACTAAAAGCAGAGAGGATAAGAAAAGCTGAGAATAAGAAAACAGATCAAAAGCAAAGGAGGTGGAAAGAAAAGCCAAAAAAAAAAAAAAATCACTATTTCAAATTAAAAAAAAAAAAAAATACTGCCCACTTACATCATTCTATCTGCATAAAACAACCTCGTTCCGCAAATCCCTCCTAATAGGGTCCTAGCTTTCCTTCAGAGCTCTGCCCCCCATGCACCTTCCCCAGGGAAACTTCCCTGATAAACTCTCCCAAATCTTGAGGACACTCAAGATCCAGTTCTAGACCCTAGAATTCTCCATTATGGCTCACTCTTGCTTATGTACCTAATGTGTGGTGTATTACAGCCTATGGGCTCTGTCCTAACCCTTAAAATGCCATCTGCTCAAAACCTACAGGATATGTTTTCCTTCTTCCACATTCCCTATGGCACACTTTCCTTGGCCGGTGCTCTCCCAACATGATTGCTTGGCCAACATTCTGCTTGGATGGAAGGGCTGCTGCTGTATCACAATATCCTCAGTGACCTGTCATCACTGTTCACACCACCATTCATTCATTCATTCATTCATTCACTCACTCACTCCTCCATCCAACCAAACACCACTGTGCAGTCCATTTAACCAAACGGCATTGTGCCGTCGACTGTCCTGCATCTCATGGGCAAATCCATTTAATCATCAGGCCAGCTTGGTATTAACATGTAACTGGCACAGGACGGCAGAGGCGATTTCAGAAGGGATTATGGTGAAGTGGATGATGGATGGGAAGGGGCAGACTATCACATTCTGGAAGAGAGGCACTCATCTACCTGGCACTCTAATGTTGGCAAAATGGCAGGACCGACCACATTCCCCTTGAGGTCCATGACTTATGACTTAGTCCACACCAAGGTTTTATAGAAGTAGATACAATTTTATATCAAAACGGACTGAGGTATTAAATTTAAAAACCAAATCACAGGACTCAAAGGAAGCAGAGGCGAACGCGTATATGGTTATGGTTTGGGAGGAATTTTCTTTGAATAATGCCAAACATAGAAACCATGGAGGGCAAGAGTGATTGACTGGATCACATTGAAACAAACACACTTCTGTGTGCCGAAGACAGCCTGAAGTTAAAATACTTCTGACATGCATGACTAAGGGTTAATAACCTTATTATATTCGAGTCCTGAACAATGAAAAAGGCAAACACCTCAACAGGAAGGGGGGCAGAGAACAACAAAGGCACTTCACAGGAGAAGTATAAATGGGTAATAAGGAAATTAAAAGCATGTCACCAAGGATCAAAGAGATGCAAATGAATGATACCACTCGGGGAGTATCAGATTGGCAAAGACTAAAGAGAATGGTAATGCCAAGGCAGGCAAGGACAAGGGGAAGAAACAAACACTCGTAACTCGCTGGTGGGTGTGTAAACTGGAACAACCTTTCCAAAGGGCAACTTGGCACACGGCATTAAAAGCCATTGACCTAGAAATCTGGCTTCTAAGTATTTATCTGCAGACTGTTAGCACATTATTTTTAATCTTAAAGAATTGCAAAGACTCTAAGTGTCCAATAGGAGAAGGGACAAATACTTACATCTCTGCAATACTACCCCTTAAACATAATTACAGAAATCGGTATTTATTATGATAGAGAGATCAGGTGCTATTAATTAAAGGATTTCAGAACAATGTACAGAGTGAATTGTAAGTTTCATCTATCTTTACCTTTCTATGTAAAGTATATACAGGAAAAAAAAACAGCTCAGAGGATATAGTGATTATCACTGAGGGATGATATTATGACTGACTTTTTTACTTTATATTTTCTGATTTTTCTACAATACTCAGAGACAATGGGTGTTGCCAAAACAACAACAGAAAACCCCACATATTCAAACAAGTTTAAACTACTGACAATTTTTTTCTCAAAAATGATTCTTTTTTTGTTAATTTCTGATTTTCAGAAGACAAGTAATATGCAAAAAAACTATGAAAAGGAAAAAGGACTATACAAATCCAAGAGGGCGATCAATTATCCAGCATATTTTTTTCTGAGTACCTACTATGTGTAAATCCTTGTAGAAAGTACCAGAAAATAAAACAAAAATTGGAATGCCTCTCTATTCTCAGAAAAGATTTAATATGTAATAAAAGATAGAATGACATTTAATCCAAGACCGGAATTATGGGGATCCACGTAAAGTGCACAGAGAATGGAAAGGGACTAATTAATTCCTATCTGGGGATGAGATAAATCTGGGATTGACTTCTTTGAGAAGGTGAGAGTAAAGATAATTCTGAAGGATAAATGGATTTCCATAACCACAGACAGAAGAAGCAGAGGCAAAGGGACAGCATAACCAAAGACTGCAGGGACATGAAAAGGTATGTGTGTGACATGCTCTACAAAGGGAAAGTGTGTCGAGACGGTGGGGACAGAAGAACCTGTGGAAATCTGGAGTGATGATGAGGCTGGACTCTCACGAGGGAACCAGAATAAGGAAGGCTTTCAGTGTCATAGCCAGGTGTCACCTGTATATTGTAGGTTACTAGGAGCCAAGTTCAGTTTTGAAGAAGGGTTAGAAATCTGATTCGTAGCTCGCCTGAATGATCAATGGACCCAAACATTCCAAGAAGAGATGAGATTATTCAGTCATAATAAAGGAATGAAGCACAGATACGTGCTATGGCTTCAATGAATCCTGAAAACATTATACTAAATGAAAGAAGCCAGTCACAAGAAAGTCCACATACATCTATGATTCCATTCATGAAAGTCCTTACAGGGGACTCACAGAAACAGAAAGTAGATTAGTAGTTGCCTAGGGCTGGGCTGGAGAGGGTTGGAAAGTCTTGTCTTGGCTAAAAGGCACAGATGGGGTTTCCTTCTGAGATGATGAAGATGTTCTCAAATTGCGGTGATGGTTGCACATTTGTGAATATACTAAAACCCACTGAGTTGTACACTTGAAATGAGTTGTGTGGCACGTGAATTATATTTTAAGAAAGTTTAAAAAAGAAAAAGAAGAAGAGGAGGAGACCAGCCAGGTGGCTACTGCAACAGACCAAGCAAGACATGGCAGGTTATGAATTCAGACAGTGGCAGTAAGCCACAAGGGAAAGGGCAGAGGACAAATCAGAGACACTGCAAAGAGAGAACGCACCATGTGGACAATGACAAGAGCAAGGGGAAAAAAAAAAAAAAAAGCTCCAAAGCTTCCAACGTGAATGACTAGGACAGGAGGATGGGAAGAAAAGGCTGTTGGCAGACTATCACAGATGTGCTTTCTGTGCCATGAGTTCAAGGAGCTGAGCCCCTTCTGGCAGTGAGGAAACTCAGAGAGGGGCAGACCTGGAGTGAACAGTCCTTCTCCCAGCACCGGTGTGGAGAGGTCTTTTGTGACTGGGGACAATTACTCGTTCTGTTTAGCGCAAACAGCCGACATCAAGGTGGTCCTGATGCCTAGAAATATACTTCGGAGAATTTAGCCAGAGAAAGAAGGGAAGACTGCCACAAACAAGAAAAACCAGGGCACCTGAGTGGCTCAGTCCGTGAAGCGACCGACTCTTGGTTTCAGCTCAGGCTGTGATCTCAGGGTCATGAGACCGAGCCCTGCACCTGGCTCCACGCTCAGCACAGAGTCCCCTTGAGAGTCATTCTCTCCCTCTCCCGCGGCCCCTCCCCCACTCTAAAATAAATAAATAAATCTTAAAAAGCAAAACAAAACAAAACAAACAAACAAAAAAAAAACACAAGAAAACCAATTTTATATCTGTACCTACAACAGTCTCAGCCTTTAACAGAATGGAGTCCTGCTCTAGGTCCAGACTCCGTAAAAGGAGCGCCATCACTGCGGCTGTTAAAGGTCACGGTTCCTGCAAAGACCACTCAACAGCAGAATGGCAGAGGTTGGCACCTCTTACCAGCGCACCTCCCAAGAGTACAGGTTGACTCTGTTTGTTTACATCATAGAATGTAAGAACGTGAAGGAGAAACACTTGGCTCATGCAATCAGAGGGTTAAAAAAAGTCATTCAAACAAGCCAGAGTCAACAGAGGCTAAATACATAAATATATTTTTTAAAAGGTACACTTTAGACCAAAAAGATGGGCTAAAAAACCAAACAAACAATAATAATGTGCAGAGCCCAGCAGGGCAGATCACCTTCGAAAAGCCCAAAGGTCAAGAGTTCCCCAAATTTGCATCCTGAGGTCAAGTTGAGCCTCTGGAAAACAAAGGGATTTTGCATGTCATGTCCTAATGCCACCGGGATACCAACTACGGCCACCCAGTAAGGCATAAAAAGTTGAGGTCACTGCAGGGAAGCTATTATGAAACAGCAAGGCTCCCAGTCTCAGGAGAATGGGTCCAAAAAAAGCTCTTAACTGGAAGATAAATCTATTTGCACTACAGCAGAAGAGGTATGCGAGTCCCTCTGTGGAATTTTCCTGTAACAGGCGGTGCTGGTGAGACCCTACGGAGAAGGGCGTCCAGGTCTGGCTCCCCCACTCCTGGGACCAACCCCCACCCCCACCCCAAGGCCAGGACCGGTTCCTATCACCAGCTAAGTGTGTGCTCCAGAAGGGGACAGAAAGAATCCAGTGGGAACTTGTGGAGAATACAGAAGGGTCCGACACTCCAGAGATCTCTAGCCTGAAGTTCATGGGGGTTTAGAAAGAGAAAAGTATCTGCTGATCTAATCTCAGCTGTCATCTCAGAGATGAGGACACTGGTGCCTTGCCGAAGGTCACACACTCAGTTGGAGGTAGAACATGTTCCAGGCTCCAGCTAAGTGACCGAGTGACCATACCCACGGGGGGACAGAAGACAGGAGAGTTCCAGCAAGGAGACTAAAACCTATCTGGGAGGCTATTAAGCTGAAAGGAGTAAAACTGAGTGATTGTGGCCTAAGACTATCCTTCCTGGCTACTCTAAGGAAGATAAGGATCAGAGTTCTCTGTATCTATCCAGGGCATGAGTAACAACTGCGGATTTTCAGTATGTGGAGAGCAAGGCTATGACCACCCTCTCTTTCAACGTCAAACACAAGACAATGAAAATGTTAATAGCGGCATAACATCTATAAGGTGGTTACAAACGTGCCCGGCCTCCTCCTCAGTACCTTCCCAGGATTTATCTCCATTAATCCTCCCAATCCCTACAAGAGCCCTCCAAGGCAGGCATGATTAGCCCCATTTTATAGATGAGAAAATCAAGGCTTGGCAGAATAGGTAACTCACCTAGGATCCCGCAACTAGAAAGGAGCAGAACCACTAGCACCTGTCCCTTAGGGTCCCCCACATAGCTAAAAGGAAGGAGCCCCCCTCCCCGGTGATGGAGCAGCCATTCGTGTCAGCATTAGAACAAGGAGATGCTGCCTGAGAAGCATGACCTGCCCACTCCGTGGGGAAGGGGCATGGGGCCCAGACTCCAGAGCCCCATCAGTGCTCAGTTCCCAAGATCTGCATTTTCTGGGACCTGTCCTCCCAGCCGTTGAATGTTTTCATAAATCTTACAAAACAAACAGACAAACTGAAGGGCTTTCAAATATTTAGGTATGGTTAAAATGCTTAATTGGATGGTGAACAATGTTTCACTCTCCTTTATTTATTTCTTCATTCTCCTTTAAGCTGTACAGATATATTATATGCTTTCTTTTCAAGGTAGGGTCCATTTCACAATTTTTTTTACAAGTTTTTTTTGTCTCTTAGTTTGTTTTTTAAATAAGCCCTGACCCAGCCCCAAAGTGAAGCCACCAGATCAGCGATGACCAGGGACAGGGCTCAGCACAGGGGTGAGTCCGCAGCAGAACTAGTCTCCCACACATCACCTGACCCAGAGAGCACCACTCCCCAGAAGACTGCCCCACCTCCATGCCAAACCCTTTCTGAATGGCTAAGTTTACACTCCAAACTCCCACCAAATAAACACCCCTTTCCTCATGCAGTCAAAGACTCCGGTAGTGTAGAGGTTAAGGGCACAGGCTTTAGAGGCAGACATTTCAATTTCACCCCAGTTCTGCCATTAACCATGAGGTCTTGAGCCTGTTAACCTAAACCTCTTTGAGACTCAGTTTCCTTATCTGTAAGATGGGATAAATACGACCTTTCCCGTTTCATGAGATAAGGAAGGCAGGCTCGCTGGCTCACAGAAACACGGTTATAATTTGTAACCCTATTCTTGTGTGCTTCCAAAAGCCAGGCACTTGTGCTCCAGTTCTCCCCCCTCCCCACCCAAACATCTTGCCCACCAAGCTGGGAAACACATCTCCCTCTCTGGACATTCTGAGCCCAAGGGCTTCACACAGCTGAATCCAGCAACCCCACTCACCCTGCCTTACCCGTGAGGCTGTCTGTATGTGAAACCTGTCTTACACCACGTGAACTCTGCACATGCACACCCCTCTGTTCTGACCAGAACACGCAGCTCTCTCTCCTCCCATCAGTGCCTCACTCTGGTTTCTGTGGTCTAGCTCTTGCTTCTTCCCTGCCTCAGAGACCCCTCTAAACTCTCTTGAAATCTCAGTGGCTTCCATCCTCAAGGACCTAGCCACGTCCCACCTCCTCCCTTCAAGCCCTTTTCCATTTATGTTGCTCTCGTCCTCTCTGTTCTTGCCCACCTTTGTAGTTATAATTTGTATTCATTAAATGCCTCCATAAATTACCTTGACCAATCCTCTAACTTTTCATGGTATTTGTCTTCTCTCTTCTCATGGGCAAAGACCTGTCTTCCAATTGCTTTACACCTGCATTGGTTAAGAGTGTGAACTCTGGAGTCAGACTGCCAGCTTGAACACTTTGAGGCTGTGTGACCTGAGGCTGATTACTTAACCTCTCTGTGCTTCAGTTTACTACTTGGTAAAATCCACACCATAATAATATATAGCTCAAAAGACTGCTAGGAGTTAATCTACTGAAAACATTTAAGATATATGTGATATAGTAAACTGTCATGTTAAGTTTTAGCTACCACTACTGATGTCCTTATCATCAGGATCGCTATTACAGTGCTTAGAAGGAGACAAAGCATGGAGCAAAAACATCAATTTGTTGCATTCAGAGAGGCATCTTTATCTGTCTAAGTAAACTTTGTCTAGGGCTAGATAATAAATAATAAATATTTTATCTTTGTGGGCCACAGGTCTCTGTCACAACTGCTCAGCTCTGACCCTGGATCATGAAAGCAGTCACAGACAATGGCATCCACAAATGAGTGTGACTGTGTACCAATGAAACTTTACTTACGGACACTGACACCTTAATTTTGTACAATGTTCACATGTCATGAAATATGACCCTTCTTTTTTCGCAGCCACTTAAAAATGTAAAAACCAAAAACCACAAAACATACATAGCTTGCAAGCTGTACTAAAGCAGGCAGGGAGCTGAACTTGAGTCCTCCCCCCCCCACCCCACCCCCAACCCTGGCTGTTGCTTGCTGACCTCTGGCCTAAGGTTGCACAACGTCTTCCGTGACAGTTCAAATCCAGACCTTTATTCCACAGGCAGTAAGAAAATTGCCATCGGGTTTTAAGAAGGGGAGTGGGCCCAGGGCCCCGCTTCCAGAAATGCAGCTGTAGTCCCCATAACTGGTGCTGAACGAGACTCCTGGTTCTCCTCTCCTCTGCCCTTCAGAAGCCTCCTGGTTCCCAGGCTCCCTGTGGTCAGGGAGGGCCATGTGATAGTGCTGAAGGGCAATGACAGCGTGCCTGCTTCCAAGGAGAAGCCCTGAGGGGCCAGGCTCTCCTGACCTCTATGGTGACTATGGAGGAGGGGCCAGGAGATTCTTACAACCTGGATCACGGAGCCACCTGCCATGCCCCGTGCCTCACAGAGGATCACCTCCCTGGAAGTCTTGGGGGGTGGCGGGGCAGGGGGTGGCCATGCTCAAGAGCTAACTTACTGTGAGTTGAGCGACTGAGTCTGCGCAGGGGGAGGGGAGGGTGTGTGACAGCAGCTATCATAGCATAACCAAGCCTGTCCAGTTTAATTCAACATCTTTATGCAAACATAAACCAAAGAAGGACGTTAAAGGTAAGTATACATAAAAACATCTAGCAATATCTAGTTAACCTATCCTTTCGCCTTAACTCATTTAGGAAACATATGACCAGACTTCTGGACAAGGGATTAGAAGCATTCCTCTCCACGTTTTCTCATGAGAAACCCTAAATCATCTCTTCCAGCAATAAAATTCAATGGCAATAAGTCTTATAACGGCCGGGAGGAAGGGTTTCTAGCCAGAACAGAGACCCTCAGGCGCAGGGGTACCCCTTATGCGTGGGGGACCCATTCAAAGACCCCCGGTGGCCGCCCACAACCACAGGTACTACCAAACCCTATACATATACACACTATCCCTTCTCCTGTACATACACACCTATGATAAAGTTTAATTAATAAATTAGGCACAGTAAGAGTTTCACAACGATAATAAGAGAACACTCACACTGTCATAAAAGCTACATGACTGTGGTCTCTCTCTCGGTCACAATAGCTCGTTTCACTGTACTCGCCCTTCTTTTCTTTTTTTTTTAAAGATTTATTTATTTATTTATTTGACAGAGCAAGAGAGGGAGAGAGAGAGAAAGAGATCACAAGTAGGCAGAGGGCAGGGGTGGGGGGAAGCAGACTCCCCGCGGAGCAGAGAGCCCAATGCGGAGCTCAATTCCAGGACCCTGAGATCATGACCTGAGCCGAAGGCAGAGGCTTAACCCACTGAGCCACCCAGGCGCCCCTGTACTCACCCTTCTTGTGGTGAGGTGAGATGATAAAATGTCTATGTGGTGAGATGAAATGAAGTGAATGCTGGAGGCGGGATGGCGCAGCGCTGGGTTACTACGGACCCTCTGAGGATCTAGCGGGGGGGGCACCTGCCTCCACACCACAGTTGGCCATGGGTAGCTGAAACCTCAGAAGGCAAACCCACAGAGAAGCAGGGGGCAGTACGGGACAGGGATAGGGAGGGACGGGGCGGCGGCGGGGCGGCGGACTGCCATACCCATAATCTGATTTGTTCTGACACAGTCTCTGCCAACCATCTCACATTCTAATACAGTAAATTTCTTTCTTCTTCAAATAATAATGATGGTGACCAGAACCACAAAAAATCATGGTGACAGCCGCTTATCTCAAGCCAGGGGCAGCTCCCAAAGTACAGAGCTGGATATGAGGTAGGACTTCCTTTTTTTTTTTTTTCTTTTTTTCTTTTTTGGTAATCTGTAAAGTCAGAAGATCCAGTCACTGCCCAGAGCCATCCTGACCACTCATGGGATTTCAATGCTTAGGTGACCAGCACTCAGTGCCCTGGATTTAACAGACCATGGGGAAACTCCCAATTCCCATCCCACCGAATCATAAAGTTAATCTTGCACTGTTAGCCAGAGAGGGTGTCTGCTGGGGGATGTCTGTGAATGAGTATTTAATATTTTCTTTTTAAAAAATATTTTATTTATTTATTTGACAGAGAGAGAGAGATCACAAGTAGGCAGAGAGGCAGGCAGAGAGAGAGGGGGAAGCAGGCTCCCTGCTGAGCAGAGAGCCCGATGCAGGGCTCCATCTCAGGACCCTGGGATCATGACCTGAGCCAAAGGCAGAGCCTTAACCCACTGAGCGCCCCGAGTATTTAATATTTTCAAGTGAAGGTTCAGTGTTTCCTGCTGGCTAAAGAAGCATACCAAGCCCCCACATCACAAGCCACCGCTCTCTGCGGGCGACAGCCTTTCTCTAAACCATTCGTGGAAAGAAAGCAGAGAGCCCAGCTCATCTGCCCAGTGCTGTCATTTAATCCCACTTTCAAAACAACTACTCCTCAAGGCAAACAGAAGTCCCCTACCAAGGCCACCAGCAGGTAAGGAGGTGGTGACAAGGTTCAGATTCCCAAGATGGCCCTCCAGAATCTGGAGCTACTGAGGGACCCCAACCCTCACTGCAGCTCACCTCCTGGTAAACGTCTGAGTCACTGGGAAGCCTGGCTCTCAAGGAGGCCATGCCTTCCTCTGCCTCTAGAGAAAATTTCTCACGAAAGAACCTCCCAACATAGACGATCTGACCTGATCTTAACGCTCCAGAGGGAGAAATTCCGAACTTTTTCCTTAAGTCTAATTTAAATTCTCGCTTGGAACCTCACCCATTTCTTCTTTCATGAAAGTGTTTCACGTATTAACAGATCTGAAGAGGGGGAGAAAAGCACAGGAGACGACGGACTTCTGGTAGCTGATGAAACATGGCTAACCACGAGTCTCCAGGAGCCATGGAGGAATGCAAAAATGAATTTCTGTCCCAGCTACTGGTGAGGACATAAGCGAGCAGGTTCCTTTACACAGCACTCATAGTCTTAAATAAACAGTGTGAAAGTACCATGAATCCTCACTCACCCACTCAAACACAAAGAGAAGCTCAAAATTCCTCTCCTCTGGGGACCACAGCCTGGCCACAGAAATGCCTCCCCTTCTAGGTGTCAAGAACCAGGCCTCTTTACTGTTTTCCCGGAACTGGATTCCTGCAGCACACTGACTTTCCTGAAGGTCTGCCCGAGCCTCCAGCACCCACCAACCCCAACAGATGTGAAGCCCAGGAGCACAAGGACGGAGAATCAAGACAGATGTCACTACACTCTGCCGAGTCCTGTGGGGGCCAAAATAATCTGTCCATGGTGCAGCCCCACGAAACTGGAGATCTTGGCGTTCGAGGTTCTGAAGCCCTAGGAATTCGGGGTATCTTTGCATCACACACCCGCCCCAAAATAAAGAAAGAAATGATAACCATGGAGACGCTAAGGAGGACTGAGTTGTTCTTTGACTTTTTTTTTTATTCTTTACTTTTTAAAGATTTTATTTATTTGTCAGAGAGAGCGAGAGTGAGAGAGAGGCAGCACAAGCAGGGGGAGCATCAGGCAGAGGGAAAAGTGGGCTCCCCGCCGAGCAGAGAGCCCGATGCAGGACTCGGTCCCAGGACTGAGCCGAAGGCAGACGCTTAACCGACGGAGCCACCTAGGCGTCCCTGAATTGTTCTTTTAAAACATCTTATGGCCTCCAAATTGCATGTGTTCCAGAGTCACGATGACTCTTTCGCAGTCCTATGTGTTTGCATGGACCGCCTCCTCTCTCTCTCTCTCTGTCCTCTGCCCTTACCTTGTGCACCAAATTCCCGGGAGACAGAACCACAGGATCTTTTGAGAAGGGAGGCTGAACAGTGGGAAGATTTCCCCCTCACCATCCCGCCACTTGTCAATCACAGACATGTACCTTGATCCGCATCATCCAAAAGCATCCCCTGTGATAACCCCCAACACCCTGAGGGTGGTGTTAGCGCCATACAAAGGATGGGCTCTACTTACCTAACGCTGGCCAGCCTTCACGCCCCCACTCAAGTCCCAATGATTCCAGGAAGTTTCTTTGCTACCCCAGATGCAACGAATTCCAGCCTCCTCTGAATTTCTAGAGAACGTGCTGCTAATTACATGAATCTGTCCCTTAGCATTTACTGACTGGCTTTGGCGGGGGAAGGGAGTGTGTGTGTGTGTGTGTGTGTGTGTGTGTGTGTAAAGGGGTTGGGTCTCATTCTCTCAGTGAAACTACCAATCCCCTAGAAGTCAGAGGCAGTACCCTTTACATTTTTTTAACCCCACGATGCCTAAGCACAGGATTGTGAAAATAACCATGACTTTGTCCACATGCGCAGATCGAAAGGATGGAGGAAGAGCAGATGTGCGGACCTTGCCCCAGTCCTCTGGGAAGGCTGGTCTAACGCAGACACCCCTGTTGTTGCGAACTGAAGTAGGAGTCAAGTAAGAAGAGCGCAGCCTACTGCCTTCTTCACTAACTGGCTGCAGGAATTTAGCCAAAACCTTTTAGCACTCTGTACCTCAGTTTCCCCCGCTCTCAAATGCAGATGCCAGCTGCTTCATGGGCCTGTAGTAAGGATCGACTAAGATGCTACCCTTCCTTACACTTTTAAAAGTCTGATGAACAAAATAAATACAAGGCAAAGAGACCGTAAGGCAGGGGGGCGGCAGGGGGAGAAAAGCCAGTCTATGATGTCATTACCTGCTGAGAAAAGTGCACCACAGAAGAGCAACCAAGCACAGGTGAATCCCAAGGGAAAATGACCCACAAATCCAACGCCTGACTGTACACCGGCCCCGCGTCTCAGACGGCTCACGGCTCGCTCTGTAAAATGAAGGCCTGAAGCACAACGCCGTGAGCTCTGTGGGACTCAACACCTATAAAGTGCCTCATGTGGTCCTTGACACGTCGTGAGCACTCAATGAATGTCAGCTGCCGTTACTACTGTGATTATCAGCATTATCATCGTGTGTGTGTGTGTGTGTGTGTGTGTGTGTGTGTGTGTGTGTGTGTATATATAGCCCAAGGTAGGGCTTGAACTCACGACCATGAGATCAAGACCTGAGCCGAGATCAAGAGTCAGGCACCTAACCAACTGAGCCACCCAGGCGCCTCAGCATCATCATCATCATTTTTTACACCACCAACACATAGCTGGTGTTCCAGAAATGTTTCTAGAAATGACGCAAACACTAGGAAGTTAGTTAATTCCATCCTCTTCCATATGCAGATAACGTCCCCCAGAACAAGGTAGCCAAGCTGTTTGGTCACCTTGTTCCTACCAGGTCTCCCTGTGGACAGAGGAGGAGAGCTCCCGGGCATGGGGTATCACCAAAGGGAGCTGCACGCAAGCCCAAACACTCACAACACACACGCGAGCCTGGCCCCTGGGCCAACACGGACCAGTATATTTACACCTAAGGAAATAGTGACTCACAGGGCCTAACACTGTCCAGGCATCAATGGCCAAACCTCCCCATCCTTGTAGTATTTTATTTGGCTGGAAGGGACAAGGTTATCCCGGTTCCAGTTCCCAGCATCACCCTGGTCTACTGAAACGTATCAAGGGTTACTCAAGGCAGATTTTTAAAGACCCTGATCTCTGCATGTCCCTGAGGGACCAACCCAGGCTGAGCAGAGAAGCATTCTGTACCAAAGTGATGTCTCCTCAGCAGAGACGGCCAAGCACTCCTCAGTCCCAACTCGGCCATGCGGACAGCAGGGGCAGGGAAGGACGTGGAGTGGTTTCTGATGGTGAGCCCAGTGTCCCCACTCACCCAGCAGGACCCGGGCCTTTCCCGCAGGGGCCTCACCCAAGTTACAGGCCCAGCTTGGCTCTGCTGAGGAATTAAGCGGCGCCTCTAAATGGTGCTGACTGGGCCTGGAATTCTCAGTGACTACAGATTCTGCCGATCCCTTCCAACCAATCCTGAAGGAATAAGGAACCTGGCCCCAAGAAAGCCGTGAGGCCACTACAGTACCTCTCCCTCATTTCCTCCACCTCGGAGGGGGGTTTCCAGCACAAGAGTTAAACATAAGAGGGAGTGACAGCAGATCCTGAAGAGAAGAAGGTACAGGCTGGGGGTGCGGGGGGGGGGGCCCTGATGGTGACCATTCCTCAGGACCGCAGTTTTTAAGAGTTAAGCTCACAAGAACGAGCTCCTCGCTTAACCCTCTTGCCTAAAGGAGGAGGACTGGACTAGAGTAATTCTGTCAGACCTTAACCTAGGGTCACAGCAGGGGTTTCTGGAAAGCCTGATGTAACCCAGAGTCGGGTTAGGACCCCATGTACTAAACTGCCCGATTCCTACCTGACTCTGAAAATCAACCTCCCAACCCAGAGAGATCACCTCCCACGGTCCCACCGCAGACGGACTGCAGGTGGACGGCTCCCAGCGGCAAGGAAGGCAGGGCGCATCCCTGCAGGGAACTCTCCCAAACTCTCCTCCTCTGGGCCTCCACTGTCCTCAAGGAGAGAAAGCGCCTGCCCACCCCCCAACCCCCACCCCCAGCCCCAAGAGCCTTCCTCCTCTGAGCTGCACGCGTCACCCTGCAGGGAGTACCATGACAAAGTTTTCCAGGCAAAAGCTCCAGTTTCTCAAGCAGATAAAAAGCCGATTCACCCACCAACCCGATTCAAAGGAGAAAAGGGAGAGGTGAGGGTTTTATTTTTAAAATGGAAGGTAAAAATACTCTGACTACGTCTGCGGCCACCAGACAGCAACCTCACACACGTCAGGCACGAAGAGGCTTTAATATGCCAACATCAGGCCCCGGAAGAGGCACCGACAGAGCCCCAAGGAGTGTGTGTGTGTGTGTGTGTGTGTGTGTGTGTGCGCGCGCGCGCGCGCGCACCCCATGGCGGGCAGGTGGTGGTGGGCACGGTGGTAGGGGCCACCCCTTCTCCTTTGGATGCCAGAGGTGGGAACCTGGCCCTTATGACAGTCTCCTCAAAGACAAGCCTCCAGGCAATCAGAGCCTGCCTCCCAGAATGAGGGTACCTAAGGAGCAGGGTGAGCACAGCCCCTGGTGATGTCTGTTGGGCTGGGAGGGGTACCATCGCACCCACCTCCAGCCTGAGACGACCCCCTCCCCCGGCCCTCATGCAAGGGTCCCTTCTCTACCAAGTTCCCTCTGTACAAGGTTCCTCAAAGTTGGGAGACTCTTTGCAGCTGTACTTTCTCTCCACGGCCCCCACCCCCCAACTTCCACCAGACCCCTCCCCCAAGAAGATGCTGGCAGAAAACACTGCAGCAGCACAGAAGCAAGGATAAGCCAGAGAGGGTGACCCAACTTTGCAGAGTGTGCGCCACCCCGCCACCCCAGACCCCTCGAGGGCTGTCTGTGTGAAGGAGACCTCCTAAGGATGCAGAGGTGCTGGCGGGGGTGGGGCGGACATGGACAAGGACCTGGTTGAAGAACGATGACGATGACGAAGAGGAAGGTGCTGTATCCCTCCTCTACTTACCAGGAGAGCTTGAATCCTTTCATTAGTACAGGCACGAGAATCCACTGACCGTGTCCTTAGCATCCCCGTGACAGCTCCGGAGGTCCCAGGACATATTTGAAAAGATGACGAAGTCCCCAAAGAACAGAATCCCATGTAATGTGACTTGAACACAGAGAGAGAAAGAAGACAGGGAAAGAGGGAGAGCAAGCGCCAGCCAGAAGGACCCCTGCGTGCTGGGCTCGGAGGCCAAGGGCAGCTTCTGCAAATCCAGCCCCGGGCTGGAGCCGCCCGCCCGAGCTGTGGCTGCCGCTGCCAGCTCCTGATGGGGACGGGCCACGCTGGCCAGGCTGCAAAACAAGCCCGGAGGGGCTGTCAACAGGCAGGCCGGCTGGCCACCCACCCACCCTCGCCTCCCGCCGGCTCAGGGCAGCCCCGGGGCAAGGACCCGAGGAGAGCCCGGCAGGAGAGCGAGAAGCAAGCGGAACCTGCACCTCTCTTCCCGCAGGCGGCAGCTCCCGCAGCTCCATATAATCTCCTCATCAATGCAGTACCCAAGCAAAGCACTGCCAGCCACTTCCGCCCATTTAAAGACACAGCACATGTTTTGTCCCGGCATGGGACAGAAAGTCAGGGAGAGGGTGGGTGAGTGAGCGAGCAACGTGACTCCCGTGACTCCCGGGAAGGAAGAGGAGAGGGGCAGGAACAGCGGAAGGCGGGCACTTCCCCAGCATCCATCCAAGGGTTAAAATGCCACACCCGGTGGGGGGCGGGTGGGGAGGAGAGCTGACCCCAGGCCCTCCGCTAACCTCAGGAACCCAAAGCCCTGCAGACCCGAAGGCTAGGGAGAGGGTTAGTGCCTGGGTGTCCAAAGGTGAGCTGCTCAAGGCCACCTTAAGTGGAATCCTCTCACCCTCTGCCCGGCAAGGCGGGGCAAGCTCCAGGGTGAGATCCTGAGAGCCGTGAGCGCTCACAGCACACACAACACACACAGTTCCTTCCCCTACTGGGGAAAGTGCTTCACCACCACTTCTGGGGCGCGGTGAGGCAGCAGCTTCGCCCTGTCACCTGGGGCCCCAGCATCCTTTTAAGGTGGCTGCAAGGCCCAGTGTTGAATCTAGGCAATGTTTTATCACCAATACGGGGCTCTAAGACGTCTCAGAACCGGCAGAGCATCAAAGGGAGGAGGCACGGAGACAGTCAACCCCAACGAGAACATAGAATTCACTCTTAAAATCCTCCAGTCTGGGCCCACTGTGTTCCAGCCCCAGCAACCTCCCTGGCTGTGTGATTTTTTTTTCTTTTTGTCCTCCCCTAGATTACAGACTATCTGGGTCAATAATGCGGATGGGTGAGAACAAACAAAGAGGAGATTAATTATGAAATAGCAACCTTCAACTGAACCATATTAAGCCTTTTCCCCGAAACCTGCCTCGAAGCAGTCATCTGCAGACATCCGTACGTGCTGTACGTACACCATCTACACCCGGCCCTCCACGGTGACGGTCAAGAAAAACTGGAATGAAAGAGCCCCACTGGTGATACTCACTGTACCTGCAATTATGCGTTTATTACCTGCCTTCCTTTTTTTAGACGGCACACTCTGTGGAGGCAGGCACTGTGCATCGTGCTCAGGTCCACTGACTTAGGAGGGACTGTATGCAGTAGGCACTATTTGCAAGTGGTTAACTGAAGCGGCCTTATTCGAACCAAACTAAAATACTGCAGCCTCCCTCCAGTGTCCAGATGGTCCAGCAGAAGCACTCTTTATGGGGTCCAAAGCTTTTAGAGACGTCCTCCCAAAGCAGTTTGGGGCTATGGACTTTCCCTCCTCCATCCACAGCCCCCAGGCTAGACAACACCGAAATGCTTTCGAGACTTCTGAACACATCTTTAGTTATATACCGGCACCAAAAGACATTGCAGGGAAGCTGAAGTTCTCCTTTACAACCCAGATAATTCATTCAAAGGGCCTCCCGAGACCAGTGACACCAGCTCCTGGACAAATGTCACTTAGAGTACTCTAGGTAGATGAGACTGTTCTCATACTGCCCCACGGACTGCTCTGATCACAGATAGCACATAAAACCTGCATCAAAGTTTCCAATATTCCATGCGAAGCAAATCACTATTTTAAAATTCTTTTGGCTTTAACTCTTTACCTATTTTTTTTTTAAACTCCTTGCAACTATTAATAAGAATGCATTGGAAGCATATTGTGTCAGGCGTCATGCTAAGCCTTTAGATGCATTATCTCATTTAACTCCCATATCCATATTACGAAGTGGTGATGATCATCATTTTTCAGGCAGTGCCGTTGAAAGCAATTATAGCACCTTAGATCTGCCTAACGCTAAACGGCCCACAAGCTGTAAGCTTGAGACTTGAACTCAGGCATGTTCAACCTCAAAACCCAGTCTCTTAATCATGATCTACGCTTATTAAAAAAAAAAAAAATCTATCAGACAAGTTGATGGGTAAGGGCTCACACGCTCCCAAGGCAAAAAGAACCCAGGCAACAGGTGAAAAAGGATGCTGAGTCAAGTTAGCTCCTTCTTTCCACTACTAGTGCTGATGAGTGAGCTTGCTTACGTTATCAGTGTATGAATGTGATGTGAGTAACGAGACAAGGAGAGCCTTGTGGGCTGGGAGGCAATCACCTGCCTCAAATTCCCCTTGGCTGTTTCTGGTTTCTGAAACCAGAGCTTTTCAGAGAGCTCTAGAGCCTGGCTCCATTGTCGTGGTCCATAAGAAAATCTTTAAAAATGATAGAAATAGGGTTTTAAAGAGCCATGGGATTGCTATCTTTCCTTGAAATAAAGAATAAAACCAAGCAAGATGAAAGACATTCTCCACTCAGTGTATTTCCCTCCTGGGTCTTCTCACAGAGGGCAGACCGTTTTGTACGGTTTGGAAAGGTTCCTGACCGGCAAGCTGTCAGCACTGACATAATTCTAGATTACTCTGGGGGGGTGAATGCGTGGATTAATGGTCAGGAAGGTGCTTTCGATTCTCCTGCTTCTGCCTGACTCTGCAATCTGGCTGCTCCTTGATGTCTCTATTTCAGGAAGGGCAAGAATTTATTCTTAAGATTTTATTTATTCATTTATTTGAGAGAGAGAGAGAGAGAGAGAGCGAGAGCGAGCTTGTGGGGGGAGGAGTAGAAAAAGAGGGACAAGTAGACTCTGCACTGGGCACAGAGCCTGACACAGGGCTCGACCTCACCATCCCAAGATCATGACCTGAGCTGAAACCAAAAGTCAGATGCTCAACTGACTGAGCCACCCAGGCCCTCCATGGAAGGGAAAGAATTTTTTTAAGAAAAAACGAAAGTCCAAAGACTTCTATTTCTGGCAATATAGCAGACTAGATATGCTGATGGACCTTCCTGCTAAAAACAACTAAAAATGCTGGATAAAATAAAACATCTAGAAAGGAAGAAAAAAAAAGGAAATTCTTTTAAAATGCTTGATGAGCTATCAAAACAGTGAGACATACTTAGAGGCCACAAATTTAGTGAGGGCAGAAACCCAGAAAATTAAAGAAAGCCTTATGGGTATGTTTTCTAGAGAAGGCACTTGTAGAACCTTCGAAATGGGGACTTGGGGTTTTCTGGACCTCACAGAACATGGTGGACAGAGACAACACCAGAGGCCCACAAATGTGAGAAGGGAAAGGAGATCACCTCATCAAGTAGGCCCTGCCGGCTTACCCTCACCCTAAGAATTAGCTTAAAAGAAACTCCCACATGCTGCTGAGCAACTAAAGGACAGCCCTGTCTTTGACCTTGGCAGAGACTGAAGGAGGAAAAACCATCTCCCCTGGTAAGTCATAATTACCAACGGATCCTCACCCAGACGGCGGCCTGAGGGCTTCCTCAACAACTCTCACACACACACAAAAACAACGTCCAGAATGGAGAAGGCTGAGGAAACTCAACCACAGTAAACCTGTGAACACCTGCTCATCAAAACTGATCATAACGAGGGAGGAAAAAGGGGCGCCTGGGTGGCTCAGTGGGTTAAACCTCTGCCTTCGGCTCAGGTCATGATCTCAGGATCTCAGGATCCTGGGATCGAACCCCGAGCCCCACATGGGGCTCTCTGCTCAGCAGGGAGCCTGCTCCGCCCCCGCTTTGCCTGCCTCTCTGCCTACTTGTGATCTCTCTCTGTCAAATAAATAAATAAAATCTAAAAATTAAAAAAAGAGGGAGAAAAGACAAGGCTTCTCTGGGAGAAGCTTTTTGCAGCAAATATAATCAAAAAAGGAACTGTTCACAGAATTTATTTAAAAAAAACACACTCTACAAATCAATAAGAAAAAGAAAAACAATTAGAAAAATAGACAAGGGATTTGAATAAGCACTTTCAGGAGAGGAAATGATCAATAAATATATAAAAAGGTGCTCCACCTCATTAGTGCTCAGGAAAACGCAAGTCTAAAATGCCAATGAGATGTCCTTTCATACCCATCTGATTGGCTAAAGTTAAAAAGTCTGGTCATGGGACGCCTGGGTGGCTCAGTTGGTTAAGCAGCTGCCTTCGGCTCAGGTCATGATCCCAGCGTCCTGGGATCGAGTCCCACATCGGGCTCCTTGCTCTGCAGGGAGCCTGCTTCTCCCTCTGCCTCTGCCTGCCATTCTGTCTGCCTGTGCTCGCTCTCTCTCCCTCTCTCTCTGACAAATAAATAAATAAAATCTTTAAAAAAAAAAAAAAAAGTCTGGTCATAAAAATGACGGAAAGGAGCTTGTAGACATGTATCATGGTTCAACTACCGAAGCAAACCATCCTGTATTACGTGGGCAAGTTGAAGGAACGCATCCCCTAACAGCTAGCGGTTCCATTTCAGCCACCGTAGAAGCTTCCAGTAAGAGAGGTGCAGGGGAAACGTCAGACGGCACGCTATGTAGCAATATGGTCTGCAGAAACAAACCCCCACGCCGGGAGACGGAGGTCTACCAACAGCAGAAAGGACAAATAACTGGGATTTTCTTACAGTGCCCATCGCATATAACTTCCAGAAAATTTATAAATCACCGTCCCAAGCAACGGTGGGAATCTCGGGAAACGAGCTGAAGAGAGGAAGGCCAATCAGGGAAGAATGCAGAGTGTGATCCCATGCACATGCAGCTAGAGAACAAAGAGGGAACAAGACAGCTCAAATTCATATACGGATAAGGTGCTCGGCCTCATCAGCACTCAGAGTGTGCAGGCATTCTGGATCTGTACAGCTAGACAGCCTGTGTCCATTAAAATAAAAAAGAAATCAAGCACAGGACAACGTCGACATTCACCTTTAAAGCGTGGGGCAGATGGTGGCATCAGCAGGACAGGCAAGAAGTATACATACTGTGCTTATTGCTTTTTCTTTTTGCATGCTTTATACATACTTAATGCTTTTTTTTTTTTTTTAGATTTTATTTATTTGAAAGAAAGAGAGTGCAAGCACATGCGCACAAGCTGGGAGGAGGGACAGAGGGAGAAAGAGAAGCAGAGTCCCTGCTGAGCTGGGGAGCCTGATGAAAGGCTTAATCCCAGGACCCTGGAACCATGACCAGAGCCGAAGGCAGACACTTTAACCCACTGAGCCACCCAGGCGCCCTCATATTTAATGCTTTAAAAATAATCTTTATAATTATTCAGTATTTAGCAAAAACAAAGTAACTAGAAAATACCTGACACCAGTCTTCTCCTTTGGGTCTTTGTGAACAGAGTGGACAAGGCAGCAGGACAGTGGTGGGAAGGGGTTGACAGTGACAATTTGTGTTTCCTGCATTTTCAAAGACCTAAGTTCAAAAACTGAGCCTTCCCAGGCTCGTGGATATTCCCAAATTTGTTGTGTTTATAGGTCTGGTTAACTTAAGGTTGAGGTGTATCCTCCTAATCTCTCGCTATAATACAGTGGTTTCTTCCAAACTTTACTGGGTTTAGAATGCACGTTGGAAGAAGTTCCTTTTTGTTTTTTTAAAGATTTTATTTATTTATTTGGCAGAGAGAGATCACAAGTAGGCAGAGAGGCAGGCAGGGGGGGTGGGGGAAGCAGGCTCCCTGCCGAGCAGAGAGCCCGATGTGGTCCCAGGACCCTGGGATCATGACCGGAGCCGAAAGCAGAGGCTTTAACCCACTGAGCCACCCAGGCTCCCCAGAAGTTCCTTTTTGATTTTAGCTGCTCTGACTTTCTCTTGGCCTCCTACAAGCCTGAAGGTCTCACCACCCCAGTACTGTTGTTCCTTTCCCAGGCCAACAAAATCAGGATTGGTGCTTCTTGCCTCATCTCTAAGTAAGAACTGGTTGGTGGGAGGTCTCTGAACCAGGGCATAGAGCTACCCAGACACCCAAGGCCTCAGCCACAGGAAACCTGGCAGCTGTGAGCCCAGAACTCACCAGAGAGTTCGGCCCCCTGCCTCCCACCCATCAGAGGCTCTTTCCACCACCGGAAGCTCAAACCTCTTCATGACTTTGGGAAGTTACTGGGAGCCTATCTGGAGCAGAAAATAGACCGTGGACATGATCCCCGAGGCTCCCCCTCTACGTCGAGCTTCTGGACCCTGCGCGCGCCTCCGGAGGAGAGGAGAGCCGCAGGACCAGGGCAGAGCTGCGGGCCTCCAGGAGCTGGCAGAACTGGGGCAAAGCAGTGCTGCAGTCACACGTTGGGGAATCAAAGCTCCGAGCTCAGGCAGGGGAGTCGTCAGGCGCTGGGAGTGTTATATTTAAGGAGCATTTTGGAGGTCAGGAAGCTGGTGAGAGGAGCAGCGGGGGAGGAGCAGCCTCGGAAACACTCCATTTCAACAAGCCTCCTAGTCCTCCAGCCAGAATCCTCTTCCAAATCCCAAACCGCAGTCAATAGAGCCTGTGTGAGGGGAGGACGGCAGATGGCCAGAGCAGCACCCGCTTAGGTGCTCCCCACTTCCCTCTCCCCTCCTCCCCCATCCCCCAGTCTCCTCTCCCCACCCTCTGCCACTATTAGTCACTGGCTCTGGGGTGACAGTGTGGGCTGCAGGCACTGGCCTCGCCTTCTGGTCTGTTCATCTGTGTCAGCTCCCAGCTGGGAGCCTCCCCAGCCTGCCCCTCCCCTCCGGTGCTGGGACCCGTGTGCACACCCCTGCCTTCCAGCCCCACCAGTCCACTGTAGGGAGGACAGGGGCAGGGAGAGGAGAGGAGGGGTGACACGGGCCACAGAGCAGCAGAGGTCCCGAGGTTTGTGTGGAAAGCCAGCAGGGCTCGGTTCATTTCGAGTCGGCTTCCTTCTGCCTCTGGGACCCCAAGGAATCACTCAGGGCACTGGAGTTAAACAAAAAGTAAAGATAAAAAATGGAGAGACGTACCACTCCCCCCCCACGCCGGCCCCATCCTTCTCTGCCCCTACTTCACAATCTGCTAATCCAGAATGTTCCTTCAGGCCTCCAACAGGATGGGCAAGGGCAAAGCCAGGCTCCAGCCAGCTTCATCCCACCCCCAGCGGTTTCACGACCCCAGCTGACTGGAGAGGAAGACAGGATGGAAGCAGGGGGGCCACTCTAGAGTGTCAAGTAGTCTCTCCTACATTACGTCCTGTGAGTCTCAATGCCCAGGGAGGTATTACTAAGCCACATTTCAGGGAGGAAGAGACTGAGGCTCCGGGGTGGGGGTGGGGGTGTCCAGTTCTCTTCCTACTGCTGGTGGCTGTCCCTAGCCCCAAGGTAAGGGGGTACTGTGGTTGGTGAAAAGAGGAAAAGCGGAAAGGTGAGGCCCGTGCTGAGTCCCATGAACCCCCTCCTCTCACGCTAGCCTCAGAGCCTCTCCTCAGCCAGGCCAGGACCAAATCTCCTCTCTTGCTGGCCTCAGAGGCGGAGCCTAGCGTGACCTCTGTCAAGGCAGCTCTGGACATCCCTTCTGCCTGGAGACTTCCCGGCCTCCTCGCTCTGCTCTGTCTGGTTATGGAAATCCCAAAGAGGACCCCCACTCTCTCTCTAGCCTACATCCCTCTCCCCTTCATCTCCTGAGATCTCTCACAGCTGCCTGGAAACCTGCCTGCCCGCCTGAGTGCTGGCTCGTTTGTCCGTCTCCTTCATTAGTGTGTTCCAGATCACAGCTCTTTCTGCTGCTGGACAGAAGGGTGACCTGCAGGTGGTACAGCCCTCCTGTCAGGAAAGAGACACACACCTTAGAGAAACCCCACTAGCCAGGAGAGGGGACCTCACCTGATTTCACTCATCCTAATTACAAGCATAACAAAAGAAAACATCTCTCCTGCCAGATGGGAGAAACAAGGCAGATTTCTAATTACGTACCCTGATCCTCCCGGTTTATCCTCAGGAGAAATTCAGGGTGACTGATGGTATCGGGGACCCAGAAGGGAGCTTATAAACTCAGGTTCTCTCGGGGGAGGGAGCGCCCATCCGCCCACAGCCAGCTGCTCCTGCTCTCCTCCCACCAAATGGAAACTCCTCCCTTCTCATCTAAGTCACACGTGAGGAGGACCCCTTCACAAACTGATGAACGGAGCGAGCGTCCACTCATCTTAACAGTGAAGGACTCCTGGCCAAGGACACAAGAATTTACTGTTGGCCGAGAGCTGGCTGGGTGAGAGGACAAGCCTAGAAAAATCACATTCATAACTGATTCGAGCCTGACACCTGTCCCGGAGGTGTGTGTGCTGTGATTTCACACGGGGATTCTGGAATTAGACCCCTGCATAATAGCTATGGGACTCTGAGCAAGTCAACCACATTTCTTGACGCCTCTGCTCCATCAACACAAAGGTGATGGCAACAACCCATACGGTGGCTAGGTTGTCAATGACCTAACCCGTGACCTACTATCAGGTGCCCAGCACACTTTAACCACGATTACGATGATTCCCCACAAACTACGATTACCTACTGCAAGAACCAGACCCCGTTCTCCATGCCTCATCTACTTTCTCTTCTTTACCTAAACAAAAGCTTCTGATTTTTCCCTATTCTGTGCAGGATATTTTTATATTTTTGTTTTGCGGTATTTCTGCAACATCTGCCAACCATTTATTTATTCGACAATTACTCTACTTACTGAGTGCCTACTACGTTCAGCACTCAGGCTAATCGGCATGGTATTTCAGCAATGAATCCAAGATCCTCCTTGTTCTCCAGAAGCTTATCATCTAATAAGGAAGTTAAGACATGGGCATGAAGTAGTTACATTAAGTAGTTTTAACATGAAGTTTAAAGTAGTAAGTCATGTAAGAGAAGCAGAGATACTCAGGACACAGTACTTCTGTTTCCCTGAGTGAACATAGGTCTGTAATCATTATGCCAATTTTTCAATCAATTAACAAGTAATGGCAGACATACTCAGCTAACCAATACAGAGTCTGTCTGTGACAATTATTTCCTGATTAGTCTGGTCTTAACACAAAAAGAGTCGGCCAGAGAAAGGATCCAATATTTGTCATCATCCTTTATGGAGGCAAGAACTTCTTATTAACGTGACAGGCGTCCAGAAATAGTGCCTTCGGAACATACTGCTGTTCTCACTGCCAGTAAACACAGGTTTATTTGGACAGAGCAGACTGTGTCTAATGGGCTGGAATTTGAAGTTTCATTTCCTACCATTAGGACATTTTCTCATGAGAGCCTTAAGGCTGGGGGCGGGGCGGGAATGTTCAAAGATGTTTCAGGCCCCTATAGCTACTAGTTTCTCTAAACATCACGATCAACTGAGAATGGCATCCTCATGAGCTCAGGTTCCATGTGCCTTATGATCACAGCCACTCAGTAAGTACACCTGCGTCCTTCCATAAATATATTTTTAGTTTTCGATAACATGCCCCTTTAAATTTGTGTTAAAATATTCTTTAAAAATGTTCTTTAAATAGAAACAGTGGTTGTGGGCATTTTAGATGGTAGTTTTGTCGCCTTCTGTAAGTAAAACAACTGTGTGGCAATTCTGTGTCAGTCCACCGGCTTCTTTCAACGTCTCTGCTACGTCCACAAATTCAGACTTCCCTATGAGGAAGGGCTCCCGGGTTCTGGGAGCTCACATTCCGCTGTGAGGAGGGGCTCTGCCTCTTAACTGCTGGGAAGAGGGATCTGAAAGCCTTCTCCAGTCAACTCCCTTGTCTTTAAGCGGTCATCTGGGTCACAGAGGTTCCTAACCCAGGGGATTTTATTGACATGTAATTGGCATATAACATTATATTAGTTTCAGGTGCAAAACACAATGAATCATTATTCGTGTACGTTGTGAAATGATTGCAACAAGCCTGGTTAACATCGTCACCACACATAGTTGTACTTAGTTGTCTTTTTTCTCATGATGACCAAATCTACTCTTGAATGCTTTGACAATGCCTTGGAGTATGGCTGAGCCTCTCAAATCCATGCAGACAGCTCCTGCCCCTCCCCTAACCTCAGATACAAATTCTCAGTTGTTCCTGAACACCTTTCCCTGGATGTCCCACCCGCACCTCAAAGCCTGCCGGAATAAACAAAGCTTCTCACTGCCCCTCTGGCACCTCCTTCTGACTCCGACCTCCTGGTGCCTGCTTCAGTAGATGGCACCGCGACCTACCAAGTCACCCGGTCAGACACTTGGCACTCACCCCATGCTCCTCTTCCACCTCCCACTGAACCAGGTACAAAGGCATGTCAATTCTAGCTCCCGGAGTGACTCGAGTTTGTGTCTTGCTTTCACTTTTATACCTGCTTTTCCATGCTCATTATTAGGTCTGCAGGGGTACCTTCTCTCGAATTTGTGTGTTCACTTACCAAATCTTTATTGAGTGTCTACTATATACCAAGTAATATGCTAGATGCTGGAGGGTGTGGGGGGGGGGGCTTGTGGGTTAAAAAGCAGAAACACACTTAGCACTCTGCCCTTAAAAAGCTTATAGTCTAGGGGCGCCTGGGTGGCTCAGTGGGTTAAGGCCTCTGCCTTCAGCTCATGTCATGGTTTCAGGGTCCTGGGATCGAGCCCCGCATCGGGCTCTCTACTCAGCCAGGAGTCTGCTTCCCCTTCTCACTCTTTGCCTGTCTCTCTGCCTGCTTGTGATCTCTGTCAGATAAATAAAATCTTAAAAAAAAAATTTTTTTTTAAAGTTTATAGTCGAGTTAGGGAAGATAGATTTATGTTAAAAGCAAAAAACAAACAACAACAACAAAAAAGTCTTGGAGATGGCACCAAATAAGGAAATGATCAATTATCTGTCTATCCCGTAGCCAGAGAGTACACTTTCAAAAGCAAATCCAGGGGCACCTGGGTGGCTCAGTGGGTTAAAGCCTCTGCCTTCGGCTCAGGTCATGATCCCGGGGTCCTGGGATCTAGCCCCGCATCTGGCTGTCTGCTCCGCAGGGAGCCTACTTCCTCCTCTCTCTCTCTGCCTACCTGCGATCTCTCTCTGTCAAATAAATAAATAAAATCTTAAAAAAAAAAAAAACCCAAAACAAAAACCAAAAAACAAAAGAAAATCCAATGATATCCTCAAATTTTTCGATTGTTCCCAATATCAACATAATCTCAGGACTGTGTAAGGCTGTTGTGGGTTGTCAATTCCTGCATCTCGTTTCATCCTCTGTTCCTAAGGCCTGATCATGCCGAAGTGCTTACAGTGACCTGGGCTTTGCCACATTCATGCTGTCTCCCCTCCTCGCCTTGCTCCTATTCGGGGAACAGCCACAGCGTGCCAGGCGTGATCTCATTTAATCCTCACTACAACCCTGCAGGGTCCGCACTACCGCCCTCACTTACAAATAAGGATGCAGAGATGAGAGACCGAGAAAATCCACTCAAGGTCACAGAAGCAGAGGGCAGCGGTGTCAGCACTGGAAGGCACATCTGTCTGACGCGGGTTCGTAACATCCCCTCCCTTCTCCTGTCCACCTGAGAAGCCCCCACCGACGCCTCAGGTCTCAGAGCAAATGTGGCTTCCTTTAGAAAGCCCTCCTGCCCACCTAGGGAACATCAAAGAGTTCTTCAGCGCTTCCCTGCTGACCTCAACTTCTGTTACAACCCCGATTACCTTGTACCATCATAATGTGTTTACTCATCTGTCTCCCCAACAACCCATGAACAAGCGCTCACAGTGCTCGCACACACACCATCGAACGGAAACCTCCACCCTGAGCCTTCTGCTGACATATTCCTGGCATTTCACACTCGTCGAGTGTGTGGACTGAAGAATGCCCACCAACTGTTCTCGGGGCTGAAACAGAAACTCTCAGGGCACAATTTACCATCCAAATATCTTAACCCAGTCATGTCAGGACATCAGACGACCCCATTCTGAAACCACAACCTTAAAAAAAACAGCGGCGGGGGGTGGGAAGGTGGTACCGTGGCAATGCAGTAACAGAGCCGCAAAATCCAGACTCTGGGAGATGAAGTCATGCCCCCAACAGCTCTCCTCCAGGAGCCCAGCGCGGTCTGAACAGGTAATGTTGTCATCAGGAGTGACCGTGCTTCCAAACCGAAAGCTGTTTCATCCTGGGGTACCTGAACCCAACATATGCGGGGCTAAGAGAAACCCTGAGAACAGAACCTCAGAACTAAAAGGGGAAAGGATAAGGTAAGAGAGGTGCATTTACATGTATTTAGAAATATATCTATGTACGATGACGTATTAAAGAAGAGGCATCCAAGCCATATGTAAACGAGGTACCAATGAGTCATAACATGAATTTGTACTCAACACTGGCACTGCACTGATATGAGATCAGAGATTTGGTACATCGGCCATCATCCATAAGCTCTCTCGGCACCTGAGCTGCAAAACGCAAAAGCTTCTTAAACATTTCTGAGTTTTAAACCTTCTAGAGATCTGGTGAGAGCCATGGGTACTCTTCCCAGAAAAATGCAGAGATACAAAATTCCACCTACAAATAAATGAGGCTCGAGGACCCTCTCCTAAGGAACTTCCTGGTTCATGGACCCAGACGGAAAGCACCTGAACTCAACTCCCTCCCAAGCGTTTGGAGGACAGAAGGTTAAAGAAAAAGCTATCTCTGTCCTGGGGTTAAATGGTATCAGTGTCCAATGATCAATCAGATTCACTCTTCAAGGTCCTGAAAGCAAAGGCTAGCCTCAGGAACGGTCCAGCTCCAAAGCCGGCTCGCCCGCCTGAGTAGACCGTCTGTAATCTGGACGAGCGTATGGTCAGGGCCTCTGCAAAATGGAACCGTCTCCTTTCTTCAAAGAAAAAGTATTTGATGAGTCTAAGCTGGTTAAAACAACAGCTGTGTGTAATTTTCACCACTGTGCAGACTAGAAGACTTAATCCCGACAGGTTAAGTAATCTGGGTCAGATCATACCCCATGTGGGAGTTAGGAGAAAGGGGCCGGGAACCCACATCGGCAATTCGCAGTGACCTGTCTTAACCTCTAGAACGCATTAATGCCCACGGTACCCTTGCTGCCTGGGCCTCCAACCTTATCCTCTCCTCCATATACACTTGGGGTGCCCAACTGCTTCAGAAGTCTAGTTTTGTCCAGTCTCGCATCTCCGAGACAAAGAAGACCCTGCCATCTGACCAAAAAGGCAAGCCCCAGCCCAATCAAGGGCTGAGAAATTCTTAGGACTACAGGTCTCCCCCTACACATAGGGGCCGGGGTTGAGGCTAAGACCCCTCCTTAGATTCCCCCATCCACTCCCAAGGGCTCAAGTTCCTTGTTGGGGAAAATGCACAGAAAAACAAATTCCAAACTGCAAGCAGGATTCAGGAGGGATTCGAAATCTGTCTCAGGAACGCCCTCTAGTGAGCCAGCAGGGTCCACGCGACAAAGCCACGGGCACCACTCCCTAGAGGGGCCCAGACCCACACTTTCATTGGGGCATCAGATGAGTGGTGGGCGGAGACAGCAGCAGCATCTGCCACTCAGGGCCCAACTCCTCGCCAATCCCAAGGCCATCATCTTCTGCAGGATGAGAGGCAGTCTCTGCTCTCAAGACCGACCGGCCCACACCCACCCCACCCGTTCCTTATACAACAGGCAGAGGGAAGAGAGAAGCAAACAGAAGGTGGGCAGGAAGGATAGGGACGGCACAGGTGGGTGGAGAGAGCACTGTGGCGTGAGGTAGAGGCAGAAAAGAGAGACAGGATAGGGATAAATGAAAAAAGGAGGCAGAGCTAACACGACAGACACAGAAGTCAGCCCAGACAGAGCTAGAGTCCCCGCCCCCTACCCCCGCTCAGACTCCAAGGCATGTGAAAGTGAGGGGTGTGCTCTGCAGGACCTAGCCCTTCCTCCCCTCTCCTGAGGGCATCCTGCTCAGGTCGGTTCCCTCCGCTCTGCAGCCCCTGGACGCTGGGGACTGGTGGGCTGAGGGACAGGAGGGGAGAGAAAAGTGAACCAAAGGCAGAACTCGCCAAGCGAAGCCACTTACGCACAGTGCGGCCGGCAGCATTTCCATCCTACCTTTGCTGTCGCCATATCAGCCGGCTCCATGATCTCTGCTTGGCCTAAGGAGCAGCGGCACCATCCAGAGAGAAAAGGCAGAGTCACAAACGTCTACCCAGAGAGAACAAACCACCCCTGTGGAAGGTCAGGGAAAACAAGACCCGGACTGTTGTTCTATGGCCCTTCAGGTTGTCCTCTCCTGGCGGGGGGGGGCGGGGAACAACGCATGAGGGGACAGGAAAGAGGCTTGGGGTCCCCGGCAAGTCAGGGGGCTGCCTGGCTTCCCACAAGTGCTCACGTCAGGCTGAGTCATGGGGCATCTCCCCTCGCCTGGGACTTCTTCCCTGGAGGCAAGTGTGGGTCTCCCGGGGCTCCCCCTGCTGGGGGAGAGCGCACAGAGATGGGAGGGCCTGGCCTCCCATCACCGGGCCAACTGGTACCCACAGGTCAGGAAGAGGGGAGCGTGTGGGCAGCGGCCAGCTGGCAGGTGCTGAGCAAGTGCTGGGGGCAGCAGGTAGGGAGGAGGCTGGGGGCCGGTGGGGGCGGGCGTGACAACCTCCAGAAGGGGGTGCAGGCACGCAGATGGAAGCGGGAGGTGCGGAGCCCCGCACGGCTAGGTGGGGAGCGCGGAGGGAGAGGGGCGTGCCGGGCGGAGCCACTCACCTTGCAATAACATTCAGACTGACTGAGGCCTACACAGAAGCCAGGAGCGGGCGGTTTACACCCCCCACTCCACTCCCAGAGACTCACAGCCTCTGTCTAATGGTACATGAGAGCAGCCGGCAGCCCAGCTGGATCTGCAGAGGCCCCTGGCTCGCGGCGAGCAGCCTGATTGGAGGAGCAGGATGACTTCATCCGGCCCCATTCATCACTGTAGGTTTCCTGCCCGGCAGGGACAGGCCGCTCTGCGAGCTGAGACTACAGCTTCCTCTCTGGCCCATTTCACTCTGGCAACCTGGGATAGGCTGTGTCAGCCAGAGGCCGCCAGGGGAAAGGGAGCGGAGCACCCCAGGCCCTAGAGCACGGAGGCTGCTCCCGTTTCAGGGAGAGTGCAAAGCCTCTGCTCCAACAGAACAGGGCACGGCGTGCGTATTCACGGTATGTGCCCGGGCGGAAACACAAAGGGGCAACACTCCACAACATCGGCAGGAGAGGGGCTCGTGTGCTCTCCTGAACCCCTGACCTTCCTGCCTAACCTTTAGAGATAGTCTCCCAATCAAAGAGAATAACCGAGGGGCGCCTGGGTGGCTCAGTGGGTTAAAGCCTCTGCCTTCGGCTCAGGTCACGATCCCAGGACCCTGGGATCGAGCCCCGCATCAGGATCTCTGCTCAGTGGGGAGCCTGCTTCCCTTCCTCTGTCTCTCTGCCTGCTTCTCTGCCTACTTGTGATCTCTGTCTGTCAAATAAATAAATAAAAATCTTAAAAAAAAAAAAAAAGGAGAATAACCGAGGCAAAAGCAGACCAGGATCTTCAGGCTTCCTTCCCCGTGAGCTCCAGCTCTACCAGCTCCTCCCAAAGTGTTACCCTGGCCTTGCTGTTAAGATCCTCCGAGTCCCTGACACTTATGGTTTCGGACCCATGAAATGTTAAGGTGGAAGGGACCTTAAAGCTTTGGCTCCATTTTACAGATGGGAAAATGAACACCCAGAAAAGAGTGAAAGGGTTGGGGCACCGGGGTGGCTCAGTCAGTGAAGCATCAGCCTTCGGCTTGGGTCGTGATCCCAGGGTCCTGGGATAGAGCCCCGCATCGGATTCCCTGCTCAGCGGGGAGTCTGCTTCTCCTTCTCCCTCTGCCGCTGACCCTGCTTGTGTTTTCTCGCTCTCTCGCTCTCTCTCTCTCAAATAAATAAAATCTTAAAAAAAAAAAAAAAAGTGAAAGGGCAAGGAAAGGACTGCCAACACTCCTTTCCCAATTCCAGATGGACTTACCCTCAAAAAAGGGGAGACCCTGAAAGAAATAACACCCTTCATTTACCCATCCCCCAGTCCAGCTTCCAGAGCAGAGGAAAAATCCAGCATAGCAAGGGTTCAACAGAGAGCTTAAAATATAAGAGAATTTTTAAAAAGAAGGGAATTAGGGCACCTGGGTGGCTCAGTGGGTTAAGCCTCTGCTTTCGGCTCAGGTCATGATCTCAGGGTCCTGGGATCGAGCCCCGCATCGGGCTCTCTGCTCAGCAGGGAGCCTGCTTCCCCCTCTCTCTCTGCCTGTCTCTCTGCCTACTTGTGATCTCTGTCTGTCAAATAAATAAATAAAATCTTAAAAAAAAAAAAAGGAAGAAGAAGAAGGCAATGAACCTGTGATCACTCGGTCAGGTGCGTTCTGGCCATCTCCTCCCCTCATTCTTCTCTCTGACCCTGCTTCTGTTCAAGCCTGACTTCACGACCGAAGTGCACATTCAGGTAGACCAACAACAGAGCAGGAAAAGGTTTCCCAAAAGAATGACACCACCAGGATTCGACCAGTTTCCACAGCCTCTGTGCATCTGGCTTAATGACAGAACAGTAAGAATTACAACTCCCATTTGCCTGGGGCTCTGGGGCATTTTCAAATCTGCTGCCTCATCTGATACTCACAGGAACCCTGCGAGGTAAGCTGTTCTCCCTTCCCAAGAGAACCGAACTGAGATTCAGAGACTTTCAGGGACTTACCCGAGGTCACACAGCACAGCAGAGCTGGGATTCAAGCCTGTGTTCACGGACACCAAACCCCTTGCTACCTCTCCCACCACTTCACTTTCCCCCCTTCAATCGGTCCCCAACTCCTGCTTCCATTATCACAGACACTGAGAATATAAAACCTCAATTTAATATTTCTCCTTGGGGACCCCCACGTTTTTGGTGAAAGATGCCAAACTGTAAGAAAATGCATTATCAAGACATAGGGGGAAAAATCCTGGGCATATTCAGAGGTTGGTGTATACATTAGCAAATCTCCTGTGTCCAATGGAAACTGTTTTTAAAAAGAATCATCAGGGGGAGCCTGGGTGGCTCAGTTGGTTGAGCAACTGCTTTCGGCTTAGGTCATGATCCTGGAGTCCCAGGATCCAGTCCTGCATCAGGCTCCCTGCTCAACAGGGAGTCTGCTTCTCCCTCTGACCTCTCCCCTCTCATGCTCTCTCCCTCTCTTCCCCTCTTTCTCAAATAAATAAATAAAATCTCAAAAAAAAAAAAAAAAAAGAATCATCAGGGACTCCTAGGTAGAGCAGTCAGTTAAGCCTCTGATTCTTGGTTTCAGCTCTGGTCATGATCTCAGGGGCCTGGGATCGAGCCCTGCATCAGGTGCCATGCTCACTGTGCAGTCTGCCTGAGAGTCTCTCTCTCCCTCTCCTTTTGCCCCTCCCACTCACGCTCACTCTAATTAATAAATCTTAAAAAAAAAAAAAAAAAAGAATCAAAGATTCAGTCATGTTCACTTTATTTAGGCAGCACAGTAGACCAAAACGTCTCACCAAAGTGATCAACTATCAGGATTAAAATGAAGAGGGGAAAAGATGCGTTCCTGGTTCCAGCCACCAGAAGCACTGAGTGGGTCATGTCTCCCTAACCTATCCCATCTTATCCTATTAGCCAAGAGGCGCAAAATTTCCATAAAACCAAAGAAAAAAGGACAAGAATAGAAGTAGCAGACTACACCATTTATGCCATTGGACTGATTTTCTTCAACTCGCTGCCCCATGGTCACGGGACACAGTCAACCTGGAAAGGGTCCGTGGCACTGCCAGAATGGCACTAGAGGTATTCCACGGTACCCTGCGCAAAAAAGCTATGTGCGGGCTCTGCCAGTTCCACACATGCCATCTCTGCTCAGAGGCCTGCAGTGTTCCTCCTGACTCTCGCTCTGGCCTGTGGTCCTCTCTCCCCCTGGGCTGACAGTCAAATGCACAAACAGATGGAGAGCAGAAGGCTGGTAGCCACGAGGGAGGATGTTCTGTTTCAGCAAAATCATGCAGAGATCGGACCCATGTCCACAGGACTGCACCCAGTCTCCCAAACGACTAAATACCTCAGTCCTTAACAGCATCCGACAGTCACACAGCCCTGGGTGGCGAGCACAGCACACAGCGTTCAGGTGAGCCGCTCAGCTAGAATCATCTGTGTGTACTTTATAAGGCAATTTAAACACCCTGAACTCCAAGCGGCAGGGAGAGAGCTGTCAGCTACAGAACGGACAAGGCAGAAGACAGGGCAGGGCAGGAGGGAGGGGGCAATGCTTGGTTTCAATGAAAAAGGAGGGAAAGAGTATGTCCCAGAGGCCAAAGAAAATTCCAGGAAGAAAGACAGAAGAGAGAACAACACTGAAAGGGAAAAAGGAAAGAAAACCTGACGCAGACAATCTCATTAAGAAGTCACTGTACCCACACTTCTGCTAACCGGAAAGGAATCTACCTAAATAATGGACTAAGTAACTCCTCTAGTCCACGCCATCTGCTCTTTGAATTAAAGGCCAGAAGCTTCTTCTACAACTCCGTGTCGTTCCATTCTGCCTAGTATTTAGTGAAAAGACAACGATGGAGAGAGAGACAGATGGATACATGGGATGGTATCATTTATCATTACATCATTTTCTCTCCAGGGGAATTATTCGTACTAATTACTTTACCCTAGGTATTATATTCTAACTCCTTAATCACTGTACTTATGTAATAGGTTTAAAACCCAGATACCTGAAGAGAGGCTAGGGTGAGTTTGGGCAGAGGACGGGGAGGGTGTGGTGGGAAGTACAGGACCCGGTTCCCTAAGGACAGCTCAGAGGCTGGACACACTTTCAGGAAGGGCCTCCTCCCAAGCAGCTGCCTCCTGGTGGGAGGGGCTGCAAGGAAGCCAAGGGGAGCGGCTTCCAAGCCCGGCCAGATCAGCATCCCCTCGGGGCACCATGGGATATGTAGTTCTTGGCGCAAAGTGCAGTGGTGCAGCCGTATCTGCATTGCTGATCAAATGCGCAGCCTGATCGCTCTGCCCATCCCGAGACCGCCAACTCCTTGCTGGCACCTTTGCCAGAAAGGTACCATTCCTTCTCTCCGGAGTCTTGACTTTAAACAGAAGGGATGGTGATGAAGCAGGGAGGGGTGCGCACAAACTACAGGCGTCCGGAAACATGAAGACCTTGACAGGTCACTTAACTTCTTCGCTCCGTGGATACAGAAAGAGAGGCAGATGAAGGGGGAAAGGGGTGTGTGTGTGTGTGTGTGTGTGTGTGTGTGTGTGTGTGTGTGTGTTTTCTCACCACCGTGCATGTCTGATTCCAGGGCTGGAGGGTGACTTGTGTGTGTGTGTGTGTGTGTGTGTGTGTGTGTGTTTTCTCACCACCGTGCATGTCTGATTCCAGGGCTGGAGGGTGACTTAGGGTCCTGGGATCGAGCCCCGCATCGGGCTCTCTGCTCAGCAGGGAGCCTGCTTCCCCCTCTCTCTCTGCCTGTCTCTCTGCCTACTTGTGATCTCTGTCTGTCAAATAAATAAATAAAATCTTAAAAAAAAAAAAAGGAAGAAGAAGAAGGCAATGAACCTGTGATCACTCGGTCAGGTGCGTTCTGGCCATCTCCTCCCCTCATTCTTCTCTCTGACCCTGCTTCTGTTCAAGCCTGACTTCACGACCGAAGTGCACATTCAGGTAGACCAACAACAGAGCAGGAAAAGGTTTCCCAAAAGAATGACACCACCAGGATTCGACCAGTTTCCACAGCCTCTGTGCATCTGGCTTAATGACAGAACAGTAAGAATTACAACTCCCATTTGCCTGGGGCTCTGGGGCATTTTCAAATCTGCTGCCTCATCTGATACTCACAGGAACCCTGCGAGGTAAGCTGTTCTCCCTTCCCAAGAGAACCGAACTGAGATTCAGAGACTTTCAGGGACTTACCCGAGGTCACACAGCACAGCAGAGCTGGGATTCAAGCCTGTGTTCACGGACACCAAACCCCTTGCTACCTCTCCCACCACTTCACTTTCCCCCCTTCAATCGGTCCCCAACTCCTGCTTCCATTATCACAGACACTGAGAATATAAAACCTCAATTTAATATTTCTCCTTGGGGACCCCCACGTTTTTGGTGAAAGATGCCAAACTGTAAGAAAATGCATTATCAAGACATAGGGGGAAAAATCCTGGGCATATTCAGAGGTTGGTGTATACATTAGCAAATCTCCTGTGTCCAATGGAAACTGTTTTTAAAAAGAATCATCAGGGGGAGCCTGGGTGGCTCAGTTGGTTGAGCAACTGCTTTCGGCTTAGGTCATGATCCTGGAGTCCCAGGATCCAGTCCTGCATCAGGCTCCCTGCTCAACAGGGAGTCTGCTTCTCCCTCTGACCTCTCCCCTCTCATGCTCTCTCCCTCTCTTCCCCTCTTTCTCAAATAAATAAATAAAATCTCAAAAAAAAAAAAAAAAAAGAATCATCAGGGACTCCTAGGTAGAGCAGTCAGTTAAGCCTCTGATTCTTGGTTTCAGCTCTGGTCATGATCTCAGGGGCCTGGGATCGAGCCCTGCATCAGGTGCCATGCTCACTGTGCAGTCTGCCTGAGAGTCTCTCTCTCCCTCTCCTTTTGCCCCTCCCACTCACGCTCACTCTAATTAATAAATCTTAAAAAAAAAAAAAAAGAATCAAAGATTCAGTCATGTTCACTTTATTTAGGCAGCACAGTAGACCAAAACGTCTCACCAAAGTGATCAACTATCAGGATTAAAATGAAGAGGGGAAAAGATGCGTTCCTGGTTCCAGCCACCAGAAGCACTGAGTGGGTCATGTCTCCCTAACCTATCCCATCTTATCCTATTAGCCAAGAGGCGCGAAATTTCCATAAAACCAAAGAAAAAAGGACAAGAATAGAAGTAGCAGACTACACCATTTATGCCATTGGACTGATTTTCTTCAACTCGCTGCCCCATGGTCACGGGACACAGTCAACCTGGAAAGGGTCCGTGGCACTGCCAGAATGGCACTAGAGGTATTCCACGGTACCCTGCGCAAAAAAGCTATGTGCGGGCTCTGCCAGTTCCACACATGCCATCTCTGCTCAGAGGCCTGCAGTGTTCCTCCTGACTCTCGCTCTGGCCTGTGGTCCTCTCTCCCCCTGGGCTGACAGTCAAATGCACAAACAGATGGAGAGCAGAAGGCTGGTAGCCACGAGGGAGGATGTTCTGTTTCAGCAAAATCATGCAGAGATCGGACCCATGTCCACAGGACTGCACCCAGTCTCCCAAACGACTAAATACCTCAGTCCTTAACAGCATCCGACAGTCACACAGCCCTGGGTGGCGAGCACAGCACACAGCGTTCAGGTGAGCCGCTCAGCTAGAATCATCTGTGTGTACTTTATAAGGCAATTTAAACACCCTGAACTCCAAGCGGCAGGGAGAGAGCTGTCAGCTACAGAACGGACAAGGCAGAAGACAGGGCAGGGCAGGAGGGAGGGGGCAATGCTTGGTTTCAATGAAAAAGGAGGGAAAGAGTATGTCCCAGAGGCCAAAGAAAATTCCAGGAAGAAAGACAGAAGAGAGAACAACACTGAAAGGGAAAAAGGAAAGAAAACCTGACGCAGACAATCTCATTAAGAAGTCACTGTACCCACACTTCTGCTAACCGGAAAGGAATCTACCTAAATAATGGACTAAGTAACTCCTCTAGTCCACGCCATCTGCTCTTTGAATTAAAGGCCAGAAGCTTCTTCTACAACTCCGTGTCGTTCCATTCTGCCTAGTATTTAGTGAAAAGACAACGATGGAGAGAGAGACAGATGGATACATGGGATGGTATCATTTATCATTACATCATTTTCTCTCCAGGGGAATTATTCGTACTAATTACTTTACCCTAGGTATTATATTCTAACTCCTTAATCACTGTACTTATGTAATAGGTTTAAAACCCAGATACCTGAAGAGAGGCTAGGGTGAGTTTGGGCAGAGGACGGGGAGGGTGTGGTGGGAAGTACAGGACCCGGTTCCCTAAGGACAGCTCAGAGGCTGGACACACTTTCAGGAAGGGCCTCCTCCCAAGCAGCTGCCTCCTGGTGGGAGGGGCTGCAAGGAAGCCAAGGGGAGCGGCTTCCAAGCCCGGCCAGATCAGCATCCCCTCGGGGCACCATGGGATATGTAGTTCTTGGCGCAAAGTGCAGTGGTGCAGCCGTATCTGCATTGCTGATCAAATGCGCAGCCTGATCGCTCTGCCCATCCCGAGACCGCCAACTCCTTGCTGGCACCTTTGCCAGAAAGGTACCATTCCTTCTCTCCGGAGTCTTGACTTTAAACAGAAGGGATGGTGATGAAGCAGGGAGGGGTGCGCACAAACTACAGGCGTCCGGAAACATGAAGACCTTGACAGGTCACTTAACTTCTTCGCTCCGTGGATACAGAAAGAGAGGCAGATGAAGGGGGAAAGGGGTGTGTGTGTGTGTGTGTGTGTGTGTGTGTGTGTGTGTGTGTGTGTGTGTGTTTTCTCACCACCGTGCATGTCTGATTCCAGGGCTGGAGGGTGACTTGTGTGTGTGTGTGTGTGTGTGTGTGTGTGTGTGTTTTCTCACCACCGTGCATGTCTGATTCCAGGGCTGGAGGGTGACTTCCTCATCTCTTTCGCTCACTAACCATCAACCCTAGAGAGAGGCAGTCAGGCACGTGGACGAGCATCTCTCTCCAGCCATTCTGCTGAAGTCTGAATTCTGACTCAAATGCCCGCCATCTGTGTGACCTCAGGCAAGTTACTTAGCCTCTCTGTGCCCCCATTCCTCATCTGTAAGCCACAGATGTTACTCAACTCATATGCTACATGAAGGTAGCACACATAAAAGGTTTAAAACTGTGTCTTATGAGTTAGGGTTTTTTTTTCTTCCTTATTATTAATCAGTGGCTCGCCACTTGTCTTCTCCTAATTCAGCTGACCCCTCTCCCCCAGAACATGAAATTTTAAGTCCCCTGCAGAGCTGAAGATGGCAGAGGTGGAATGGACTGAAAACAAACCCACCTGCTTTTTCAGATGAATAAAGACATGAAAATGGGAGTGGGGGGGCAAAACGGTCATCAGAATATGAAAAAGGGCAGAAAAGGAACAAAGACGGGAACTACGAGTGGACATTAAGGGGGACTTGTAGGGGAGTTTGTGGAGTAAAAAGCCATCAAAGAACAATAAAAGAGTCCAAACGGAAATAAAGAAGGGGAGAAAAGATTCACAAAGAGAATCAGGGACGTTGATCAGGCTGGAGGGGGCAGAAAGGAGACTGAGCAAAGTGGCAAGTTCCACGAGAGAACCTGACAAAAGCACCTGGGAGGAGATCTGGGAGGACAGAAACTCCTCAGCATGAGGAAACTGGAGAGATGTCAGCTAACCCTGCAGAGTTCAAGTCTGGAACCATCTTGTGAAGCGGGCCTATGCCCTGGAGATCCCGGGTGCCGCAGCGGGGCTGGGCTGGAGGGGCTTCTCAAGCGGTCAGGACAGGAGGGGTGAGGGGGGTGGTAAGAATTAAGGTTCAGGTTCAAGGAGGAAAGAAAGTAGCCTTTAGTCAGCTACAAGACGGCACCCGCAGCTCTGAAGTCAAGAGGAGCGAGGTAGGCCTCTTTGAGCGCAGGCAGCCATAGGGTAGACAGAAGGGACAGTGCCAGCCCCTCAGCCATTGCTTAGGGAAGCTCAGATCTCAGGCAAGACTCTTGAGGGTCTTTGCTGGTATCAGATCAGGCCCTTCTGCATCTAAGTTCCTCAGGGTAAAACAACAAGTCAGGCAGGGGGGAGGCCTGCCCCCCTTAGCCACTAGCAATTCCTGGGACCTCACAAGCAACTGGAGTATCAATGATACCCCTTCAACATCAGCCCTTAGAGCTGGACAGGGAGGTGCTGCAGAGCGGTTAGGACCCAGAGTCAAGGTGCCTGGATTCACATTCTAGACCATCACATTAGAGCCGTATATGCTCTTATGCAAGTTATAAAACCTCTCTCACGGCCTCAGTTTTTTGATCTATAAGTAACAGTTATACCAGTTATACTATTTCATAGCAAAATGCTGACATTTAAATGAGAGCCCAGTGCCTGACACATACCAAAAATAGTCACTAAAGGTTCACTAAGACAATGCTGTCTTCTAACCACTATCTTTAGGGCAGTCAGGGGTTGGGAACAATAGATATTTCATGAGTTCCCCTAACCCCCCCTCCATCCGTACCCAGCACTGCTCAGGTTACACAAGCCCTTCCCCTCCCTACCCTCTCTAGCCAGCAGCTGGTCCCGTCCTTACTTCCAGATGACAGATTTGTGCCAGTACTTTTAAAATGAAAAGGGTCACCGATGCAGAGGGCAGATTCATTCAGGGTGAGATTTTTTTTTTTTAAGATTTTATTTATTTATTTGACAGACAGAGATCACAGGTAGGCAGAGAGGCAGGCGGGGGGGGGGGAAGCAGGGGAAGGGGGAAGCTCCCTGCTGAGCGGAGAGCTCCATGCGGGGGGCTCCATCCCAGGACCCTGAGATCATGACCTGAACTGAAGGCAGAGGCTTAACCCACTGAGCCACCCAGGCACCCCTCAGGGTGAGATTTCACATGGCCATTCAGGGTGAGGACATCTAGGAAGCCACAGGATTAACTGAGTAGGGGGTCCACAGGGAGGGGAAAGGGGGCAAAGGGCAATGCTGAGCTTTTTGGGGTGCATGGTAAATGGGCGCCATGCACGCTGTCCTGCGTGCTCCAGAGGCAGATAATGGGAGAAGCCTTAGGACGGAAGGTATGAGGCTGTCCGAATGCCCTGGGGGCATCACTGGATGCAGGCCGCTGGAGAGGCCCGCTAGGGACCACTGCTGAAGCGAGGGAGAGAGCAGACGGGACGCCAGACCATGGTCAGTGACCGCTGGACAGCGCAGCAAGCTTCAGCAGGCTCGGGGACTCCCATGGAGAGCGGCTGCATCCCCCATTCTGGGCAGCTGCCAGGATGGACCAAAGGTGAGCGGGCGGCCAAGGGACGGTCTCCAAGTCAGGAGCGTTCTCCTTCTGCTCTCAGGTTTCTTCTAGGGAACTGGGACCGAGGTTGAAGGACGCAGCTACAGATCTCGGCCAAGTCCTGGGCCAGGGGCTAGGCAAGAGAGGCAAAGCCAGCACACTCAAAGGGAAATGTGGAGGGGAATGCTTCCAGGGACGACCACCCTCTCCAGACCGCTGCTTGGTCCCCACCACCCTCCAAGAATACAGGACCCACCGGGAGGGCTGTTGCAATCGCATCAGAAAATGAAAACAGACCATAAAGCTACAGAAGCTGGGTGGGATGGGGAAGAAAAGAAGGACGGGGTGGGGGTGGGGGGGAATAATATATATCCAAAGAAGAACTCACTGGCCCCAGAAGAATCTGAGTGAAGGGTCTAAGACGAACATACAAACCCAATTGCTCAGCTCATCTGGCCATCAAGTCTGCAGTTCCCCCCTCCTACTGTCCTGGTCCTATGAGGTGGGGGCTGTAGGGCCAGGTGGAAAGTCCTGCCCTCCATAGTAGGGTAGGAGGGGAATCCAGGCCACGCCCCCTGCCTCCTGCCTGCTGAATAACACCCATCTCACTACTTGAGGGGATCTGGTGGCCACTCTCTCTTCTCCAGCAAAGCCACTGCCAGCAGGGGGTGCTGGCGAGCCCAGCAGACAAAGAGCAAGGGAAGGTAAAGAACTTTTGTTGCTCAGGCCAACACCTAGAGGGCCTTCACCTGATACCAACAGAGAAATCAGAGCGACCACAGTTCTGTTCTGTGGTTTAGACATAATACTGAACCGAAAGAAAGCATCAGAAATGTATTAGAACTTTCCTATAAGTAACCTGTTAGTTAAAAACCTACGGCACTTCTCAAAAATCAACAAGGCATATGAAACACACTCAAAACAAAAAAAAACAAAAACAAAACACAAAACCCTATTTGGCTCTCAGGCATATTTAACTGAATCATTCAGAGTCACTGGGGTCTATTCCCTCCTTGTCAATTTGTCTTCTGTTCCGTCTGGCTTGAAGCTTTGCCACAAATCATCTTCATTAACGGACTCACACACTCCTCATCTGGAGCTTCAAGTCCAGGAGACAGGGGAAGAAAGATCCATCCAACATGAGGAAAAGCAGAAGGTTCAGCACTGGGCGCCCCAAGTGTCCCAACGGCCACATGGATGCTCTCTCAAGGGGAAGTCATAAAAGGCGGCTCTGGAGTTGAATCTCAGTTCTGTCACTTATAAGGAATGACAGTGGACAACCTAAGTTCTTACAGGCCTGTTAGCATAGTTAAGTAAGAAAGGACATGGAAAACACACTGCTGAACACATAACAGACTCTCAAAACATGGTTATTATTATTATATTAATATATTATATATAATTATTACATTATTATAATTATTATATTATTATTATCAAAATATGATTATTATTAGTCATAACAGATAATACCTCGGAACTTTTATGGTGCCCACAGACTAAGTCCACGGACATTCTGTGTTCTCTTAGATTTGCTCACCAGATTTGTACCGCTTCTGTAGTTTCCCCTAACTCGAAGTTTCTTTACTGAAAGAAACCCCAATTAATTTCCTTCGATTTCCTACTATGGAAGTTATTCACAAAGAGGCAGATGATCACTTGATGTGGGGACTGAAGAAGAAATTCACAACTGAGGAAGGAGCAGAGAGGATCAGCCTCCTTAAATCCCTTCTTCAGGCCACCTCTGCAGATCTAGGTCCCACCCCCCATTTATAAGGACATCGGCCAGACGCTCTTGGCCAGACGCCAAGTCCACCCATTCATTGAGAGGCCAAGAAAAGGAAACCCTGGTGTTTCACTTCTAGAGGGAAAGGAGTTCAACAGAGACAACCGTTCACTCCGTGGATCCCCCTAATGAGTCTGTCCTGGGGCCACACAAATCAACTGAGTGTTTCAAGCCTAGCCCTGGTCCTCCCAAGGGACTCCCCCATCCAGCTCATACCAGAGACACAAGGGAGTGTCTGTGTTAGTGTCTGGGGGCCAGGAGTGGAGGTCCCCAGGAGCCGTCCACAGCCTCAGCCCCTCTTCCAACCCCAGAACAATCTGCCCCCGGGTTATGACGGGTTTCTCGCATCTGGACAGAGACTTTAACCTTCAGACTAGGGAATGGCGGAGAGGGAGGGGGCCCAGCAGGGAGCTGCTTGCTGCTCACCCATCAGAGGATAAGAAGAAAAGCAGCATTGAGCAACCTGCAAAGTTGGTGACAGATAAGATGAAATGATTAATTTAATTACATATCCCCACCCTGCCCACCTCTCCCCCTGCTGCAGAACCAGGATTCTTGGGCTATGCAGCCAACAGCTGCGGGAGAACAGAAGCGATGCACTGATACCAGGGCCCCTGAGGGCTAGGCATTAAAAAGGCGCCATGGGTCTGCCAGAGGCTCCCTAGGACGCTGGGCTCTCCCTGTCCCATGACCATTCACTATTAAATTGTGTACTTGATGTTCACTAGAGCAGAGTTAACAGGAGGCTTCTGACCACGGGTCACGTTTCTCCGAGCATGGTTCAAGACCCCCAGAGTCAGAATCGCTCGGGATGCATGGTAACTATGCAAGTTCCTAGGCCCACCGCAGTCCACAGGGCTCAGAACTGGAGAGAGGGGCCCAGGAATCTGCACACTGGATAAGCCCCGCATGGGATCATGACACCCCGTATGGCCCCTCTGGTCTCCGGAGGACACTGCTCATGATCAAGGGGTATTGAGCACTCACGGGGGCAATGCAGGAAGGGAAGTATTAGAACTTGCATAGATCTCTATTTCTTTTTATCTCATCCTTGTAAAACGTCTGCTTAATTACATAATGAGCAAAATATTCAGTACAGCAGTGCATGTATATAATTTATATAAATGCATTCACACGTGCATATATATGTATGCATATATGTACGTGTGTGTATATGCGTGTATATACACACATGTGTCTGTTTGTGTATATTGGTGGAAATATGTATATATATTGGTGGAAACAGCTCAAAAATGTTTCACTGACTCAGGTTTGCAACCAAGTTAGAGTATCAACTTCTGGTACAATGACTTATTATTCATCGCCTCGAAGGGAAAGCAGGGCGTGGTCTCCGCAAACAGGTGCTCTGAGCTCCCATTATTCGTCAGTAACACGCTCGAAGGAGAACTCCGGGATTCTGGCCTCCAACTGCACCTCAAGACTGGATAAGAGGGAGACAAAGGAGGCAGCAAGGCAGGGCAAGCTGGAGGTGGAGTCTCGGCCCGAGCCCCCGGGGTACTGCCACCCACTCACATTCCTTCTCCACTCCCACTGGTAGGAGGATGGGATTTCTCCCCAGCAGGAGGTGGGGAAGCTGGGGAACGAGGTTTACCATCTGCCTGCCTGCCGGTTGTTCAAATCCAGATCCCAACTCCGGCATCGGCCAAGATAGCACAGTTTGCTGAGCTATAATTAACAGCCCCCTTTCTCAGGCAGGACAGGAGAAATGCTGGAGCAGGAGGAACGCGGAGCAGGTGACGGAGGAACGCGGAGCAGGTCACGGTTACACCTGCGGACAGGTCTGCTGACAGCCGCAGACCCAGCCAGGCCTGCCAAAGAGAAGCTACGAGCTGGGAACTCGGGGAGGGAGGGGAAGACAGGAGCGCCCACTCGCTTCTCTGCCCAGACCTAAGATAAGGTGTTTCTCTCTCCTGTTCCAACACCATGTGTGCGGTCTGTCCAAGACCACGCCGTCACCTAACCAGAGGTGTATGTGGATCCAAAGAAGAATATAGGAGGGGCAGTCACAAGCCACTGACCGCGACCATGAAAATGTCACAAAGATTAACAGATACAGAAGGGCTAGTCAGTGGCCCTCAGTTTGGGGCACAGCTACACAACCCTGTGATCACAGAATGTGAGAGCTGGCAAAAAGCCTTAGACAGTGGCGCGCCTGGGTGGCTCAGTTGGTCAAGTGTCTGCCTTTGGCTCAGGTCATGATCTTGGGGGTCTGGGGACAGAGCCCCACACCGGGCTCCCTGCTCAGCGGGGAGTCTGCTTCTCCCTCTGCCTGCTGCTCCCCTGCTTGTGCTCTCTCTCTACGACAAATAAAATCCTTAAGAAAAAAAAAAAGCAAAAAGCCTTAGACAGTTACTCAGGTGCTCATTTACTCATTAACCAATCTTCACTGAGCACCTAGCGTGTGTCGGGCACTGCACTGCGTGTCAGATACACACTAGTGAGTGAACCAGACTGTCCCCCTGCTCTCGTGAGATTTGGGCCCTAGTGGGGGAGACGTGACAACCAGGCCAACAGATACATACAGTGACAACACGATCAGTGTTCAGACGGAAATCAGCTGGGAAAGTGAGGACCCAGGTTTATGCGACTGGCCTCCCCTGCCTTAGCCTAACCAAGTCCTCCCACAGACAGACAGCTTTCAGGAGCTCAAAACTCCCCTTCCACTTACTCACAGGCTTGGCTCCAGGCTACCATTTGCCAACAAAAAGGACATATCATATCATTTACTGTATCCAGACACAGGGCTAGGACCTTCTCCCATTTTATCTCATTTTGAACCCCCCAGTCTCCACAAAGTAGATACAATTGTCTCTGTTCTTTTCTTTTTTTTAAGATTTTATTTATTTACTAGAGAGAGAGCACAAGCAGGGGGAGCAGCAGGCAGAGGGAAAAGCAGGCTCCCCGCTGAGCAGGGAGCCCGATGCGGGACTCGATCCCAGGACCCCGAGATCATGACCCAAGCCAAAGGCAGACACCTAACTGACTGAGCCATCCAGGAACCCCCCCCCACCGTGTTTCCATTCTTAAGGAAGGAAACGTTCAAAGAGGCCAGAATGATTTTGTGAGAGCTCCATAGCCAGTAAGTGCTAGAGCCAGGGAGCCGCCGAAGGTCATGGAGTCTCCAACAGGCTCCTGAGTTCCACAGGACCCCAGAGGGAAGCCGGCCTCTGTCACCAGCAGTGACAGGGCATCTCAGGGGGAATCCCTCATTCGGCCATCGCATGTCGGATGTCTGCTGTGTGCAGGTAACCTGGGCGGTCGGCACCTGAGAAGTCACTTCATAAGAGTAAGGACTCAGACTCTGTTCACTGTCCTCCAAAATTCTGCCATGAGAACACCCCAGGGGAGACAACTCTTATCAAAAGACGGCTAAGCACTCATGGGCAGCCATGCCTGTGGGTGTTTGCACACGGGCCTGTGTGAGAGAGAATCAGATCAAGTCATCTACAACACCTCCAGCCCCAATTGACCTCTGAAATCTATTCAGTCTCTCACCACTCTCCCTCCACTTGTCCATCTTTCCTTCCCCTTACTGCTATATTCCTCTTCACAAAAACACACTCAGAAACCTGCCCATAAGCTTACATGCCCCCCCTCTCCAACAGCTGTCAGCCTCTGAGTTTCCCCTCTGGCCTTGGGGGCTGGAGCGCCTTTCTCCTCTAGGACACCTCCTCTCCTCTTCTTGCTGCAGAGGCCAAGGGGGCATGGCCACCACGGAGCCCCTGCCCACGGTTCTGCCAGCGAGGGGGGCGCCACACTGGGAGGGAGCACCCCCCACCCCGCTTATCCTCTGACCTCCCCGGCTGCCTACTCGAGCAGCTCTGGGGTCGGGGCAGAGGCCCCAGTGACTACCTCTAAGAAGTGAACCCGTGATGTCCACACCTCCGAATGCCTCCCTCACAGGTTCCGTCACTGGAAGGAAATGATCAGCACCCCAGAGACGCCAGTTAGAATACATCACCCTCCACAGCACCTCTCTCTTGCGACCTCCAAGTTCTTTACCAACTGAAGTAATTTACCACACAAGAGACAATCCTCCCTGGCCGGTTATGAAAAACCAGGAGAGCCACTAAACCCCTGGGCAGACACCCAGTAAGGCCCAGTCAAGCATTCCATCCATTCCGACGAAGGGCCACCCAGCCTCAGCTGGCGGCACCCTTCTATCCTTTGCCTTCGGCCTCTTGCAACAGATCACTCCTCCCCCCCTCTTGAGGACCCGTCCCCCCTGGCAAAGAACTACCAGAGCCCCAAACACGAAAGCCAACCCCAAAAGCTGCCTCTGTGAAGAGCCCCCGGTCATCCCCAACCAGCCCAAGGGCCAACTGGTCACACTCTCACCCTCGCGGAGGGGGGGGGTCCCCTGCCACCTACTTGGCTCGCAGAAAGGACAGCTTTTTCCTCAGGGAGGAGACGTGGTAGTGACAGGCTTGCTTGACGGCCGCGCTGCAGGAAACAGCCTCGGAGTGCAGATTCTGTACCATGCTGGGCTCAGGGGAGGGCCCACCACATGGCAGCCAGGACCTTACGGGCTGGGGGCTCACTCCAGAGCCACCTGGACGGGACTCGGCCTCTGCAGCTCTGACAGCTGTCGGCCGGACCACCTGCCCACAAGCCCTCCCAGCCCTGCTGGGCGATCCAAGACCCGGGCAGGCACAGGGCCCGGGGCAGGAGAGCCCGAGGCTCCGTGTCACCAGGATCCCCTCTGGTGTTGGCCCAAGCCACAGGTCCAAACAGGGCCCTCCTCCATCTTCCCACATCTGGCAGTGCTCTGGGCACTTGGTGAGTTTCCTCCTCCTCTTTGTCCTCAGACAGGGAGGCTGGAGCTCTACCTGCCTGTGATGTCAGCTGGAGGGGGAGGGCCGGCGGGCCCCGCTCCCAGAGGGTTTGGACTGGGCTCCTTCCTCGTGCTGAGGGAGCAGACTGCAGAGGTCACCTGAGCGGCCGCTGGGCCGCAGGGAACTTGGGGGCCGGGCACGCAGATGGAGCTCGAGCACTCTGGAAGTAGGCTGTCTGGGGACAATTTCTGGGCTAGAAGAAGCAGAACTGAAAGTATCCTTCCTTCTACCAGGAGGCTCTCCATTCTGGTGGCTAGACCCGAGCTGAAATCAGTTGAGCCTGCAATTCCGGAGGCCTGGCCTTTGGCCTCAAATTCCATTACTTTGGTTTCTCCATCTGTTCACTCGTGAATTCCACAAGCATCTGTGGAGCGCTTCCTTTGTGCCAGACAGAAGAGATACGGTCTCTGTCCTCCGGGGTCTCGTGGGCCGGCGGGGGGGAGACAGAGAAGTGAACCGGACAGCGCAAACCACGAGGCAAGTGCTGGACAAACGAACCACAGCCCAGCACTCCACCTGTAAAACGGGTCCCATAACACATGCCCTCCCTAGCGCACCTGGAAGAAACGAGGTGAGTTCCGGGGAGACAGGTAAGACGGGAACACCTTTCCTGCGAGTGAGAGAAAAGGTGATGCAAGAAATCCCCAAACTGGGGCATCTGGGTGGCTCAGTGGGTTAGGACTCTGCCTTCGGCTCAGGTCATGATCTCAGGGTCCTGGGATCGAGCCCCCGCATTGGGCTCTCTGTTCAGCAGGGAGCCTGCTTCCCCTTCTCTCTCTGCCTGCCTCTCTGCCTACTTGTGATATCTCTCTCTCTCTCTCTCTCTCTCTCTCTGTCAAATAAATAAATAAATAAATAAAATCTTCTAAAAAATTTAAAAAAAATAATAAAAAAGAAATCCCCAAATTAACCATACCCAAAGCTCACACAATTCTCATTCCCCCTCCTTTGATCTTAGGAAATCATCTCATTTCCCACGATGCGGAGAAGACAGGTCCTGCCGCTATTCACCCCCTCACCTTCCTGCCACGTGGCGTGGGAACTCACTTACATCCACCTCCATTAGGATCTGGTCCAGGCCAATCCTTCCACCTGTGATCGAGATCTTTCCTTGCCTCCTCTGAAACCTTGCTTCCTTATCTCCCGTAGGGGCCACGAGCCCGCTGACCACGTCGGAATCCTGGAACTAACTCCCAAGACCTCCCTTCTCACACCCTAAATCCAATCCATCACAAAGTCCTGGACATTTGAATCCCCTTAAAATGTATCCTGAATTCATCTACTTCTTATCTTTCTTTTCTTTCTTTCTTTTTTTTTTTTTTTCCCTCCACAACTACCATCTTGCCAAGTCCAAGCCACCAATATCCTTTAAATGGACTCTACAGCAATGGCCTCTGGGCTGCCCCAGGTGCTCGCTCCCTCTGCAGCCACCTTTCCTCCACACTGCAATCTTCAGAATGCAAATCTGATGCTGTCAGCTCCCTTCTTAAAGACTCGTAGTAGCTTGGGGCACCTGGGTGGCTCAGTGGGTTAAAGCCTCTGCCTTCGGCTCAGGTCATGATATCAGGGTCCTGGGATCGAGCCCCACATCGGGCTCTCTGCTCAGTGGGGAGCCTGCTTCCCCCTCTCTCTCTGCCTGCCTGCCTACCTGTGATCTGTCAAATAAATAAATAAAATCTTTAAAGAACAAAAAAAAAAAAAAAAAAAAAAAGACTTGCAGTGGCTTCTGGGTGCTCTCCACATAAAGACTCAAGCCCTTGTCATGCCCCCCAACCCCACCCGTGTCATCTGCCTCCTGCTCACCTCAAACTCCTCCTCCCTTCCAGTCTTAGCTCAACCCCTCCATCCTCACCCTGCCCCCTCCATCCTCTGTCCGGTCCATGGACACATGCAAGCTCCTGGAACCCTTCCTTCAATGCCCACATCCAGGTTTGTACTTTCTAAGTCATACCCTCAGTCCTGTTCATCCTGTCTCTTCAACGAGACTGGGAACTCAGTGAGTGGCTAACGCACAATGGCTAAGTGTTTACTGAGCACAAGAATGAACCACATCCTCTGTTTAAATTCACACCATTGACCTACCAGTTTCCACTTCAGATTTAAAAAGGGCTGTGTCAGGGTGCCTGGGTGGCTCAGTGGGTTAAAGCCTCTGCCTTCAGCTCAGGTCATGATCTCAGGGTCCTGGGATCAAGCCCCGCGTTGGGCTCTCTGCTCAGTGGGGAACCTGCTTCCCTTCCTCTCTCTCTGCCTGCCTCTCTGCCGACTTGTGATCTCTGTCTCTTTTCAAATAAATAAAATCTTAAAAAATAAAATAAATAAAATAAAAAGGGCTGTGTCTCCCTCTATTAAAACAATTTCTCCCCAGTCACCCCTGCCTTCTCCTCTAGGTATCATCTCTTCCTCCCGGAAAAACTCCTAAAATAAACTCTCCTTGCTCCCTCTCTTCTTCCTCCCTTCACCTACACCCTTCTAAAACTGCTCTGTGGTTACCAGAAACCTCTGAACGGTCACTGCAGAAGATCCCATTTCGTGGGGCATGCCTGGGGACACAGTCAGCTGAGCATCCAATGCTTGGTTCTGGCTCAGGCCATGGTCTTGCGGTTGTGGGATCGAGCCCCACATTGAGCTCTGAGCGTGGAGTCTGCTTCAGATTCTCTCCCTCCCCCTCTCATTCATGCTCTCTCAAATAAATAAATAAAATCTTTAAAAAGAAAAAAAAAAAGATGGTGCTTACCTTACCTGCCTCTTTCCTCTTTGATTCTGCCTTGAGTCTGTTCTTTCTTTTTTTTTTTTTTTTTTTTAAGATTTTATTTATTTATTTGACAGACAGAGATCACAAGTAGGCAGAGAGGCAGGCAGGGAGAGAGAGGGGGAAGCAGGCTCCCTGCTGAGCAGAGAGCCCAATGCGGGGCTTGATCCCAGAACCCTGAGATCATGACCTGAGCTGAAGGCAGAGGCTTTAACCCGATGAGCCACCTAGGCGCTCCGAGTCTGTTATTTCTGTCTCCTACTTTTCCCAGCTGCAGTGGGCAACATTTTGCAGATTCCTTCTTTCTTCGCCTTCTGCTTACTCTGCTGACCCTAAGACTCTTGCCTTGACTACATTTTCATTTCCAAACAAGTAATATTAGTTCTCTCGGGATGCCTGGGTGGCTCAGTCGGTTAAGTGTCTGCCTTCAGCTCAGGTCATGATCCCAGGGTCCTGGGATCGAGTTCCACATTGGGCTCCCTACTCAGCAGGGAGCCTACTTCTCCCTCTACCTGCTGTTCCCCCTGTAGGTGTGCTTTCTCTGTGTCATATAAATAAATAAAATCTTTTTTAAAAAAATATTAGCTCTGGGAGCGCCTGGGTGGCTCTGTAGGTTAAAGCCTCTGCCTTCAGCTCAGGTCATGGTCTCAGGGTCCTGGGATCAAGCCCCGCATCGGGCTCTCTGCTCAGCAGGGAGCCTGTTCCCCACCCCCACCCCCATCTCTCTGCTTGCCTCTCTGCCTACTTGTGATCTCTGCCTGTCAAATAAATAAATAAAATCTTAAAAAAATATATCAGCTCTGTCTCCTGAGCTTTAAACAGGTATAGCCAACTGGCTGGTTTCTCTCCCCACCTACACACTCGACGTGTCTAAGTTAAACTCACCACCACCCCTGCTCTTCAAATTCTTCCCACTTTACTCAACGTTTTAATAATGATAAATATAATACTAATAACAATAGCAAGCACATATATAATAGGAACCATGTGCCAGGCACTGTGCTATGCTAATTATCATAGACACAAACACACAAGCTCCTCCCAGTAACTCATGAGGTATGAATCATTACCATACCCATTTTATAGATAAGGAGACTGAGGCACAGCGGTGGAGTGGTTTGCCCGGGATGACACATCATGCACTTGGAAGCACCATCAGAGCCCAGGCAGGAATTTAACCTCTGGCCTGTGCTGCATTTTATTTGTTGCCCCTGCTAGAGAGCTTAGGTTCACACCAGGTGCCCTCCTCAACCCAGCTATAGGCAAGCTTTGTCAAACCTACTTAACACATTTCTTCTTCAACCAGTTCCTCCTTTTCTGTCCTCGCTAGTCTAATTCAGAAACGCCTTCATCTGATCTTGGCTTAAATGTCACCAGGTCAGTAAGCTGTCCCTTCCCACCCACCTTAGTGTTACCCCAAAAAACTCTGGTCCACTGTACCACCCTTTCCCATTTTCTTTATAACCACTGCTACTGCTGGATGCTTATTCACTTGTTTATTGATACCTATTTCCACCCAGTACAACATAAGCACCATGAGAGGGGAGACAACACTTAGCCTAACACTTAGCCTGTTCATGGCTGCAGCCCCCAACGCCTGTAAGAGTAGCTAGCATATAGTATGTGCTCACTAAATGTGTTAAATAGGGACCGGATGGGTAAATAATTGCCTATCTGCCTTCAACATGAGCCCCCTAAATCCATCTCTCCCAGTAGGACCAAAATGACTTTTCTCCCCAAGAGTCTCTGTAAGGTGACGTAGGAACCCCCGTGCTCAGAATCTCTCCCTCATTTCTCCTCCTCTATAAAGAATCCCACTCTGTCATGGCAGGCTGCAGCGTGGTGAGGCATGTACCTGCCTACCTGGGCAAAGATGAGGACTAGCCACTCACCAGCTCCCCACCATCGGCCATGATCAGCAGTGATGCTCAAGTATTTGAAGTCCCTGAACACGCCTTTCTCCCACCTCCATGCTTATGTACGTCTTGTTCCCTCGCCTGGGAATGCTGCCCATGGACAGACTCCTACTCAGCCTGCAGCTCTCAGTGGAGCAAAACTCCTTCCGTGGAGCCTTTCTGGGTTCCCCGGCCCCCTCTTCCCTCTCCCCTGCCCTCACCCCAAGTACAGTGGCTGTGCTATTTTGCAACAAATCTGGGGCCTCCGCTGAGCCTCCATTCCCTAAACTCTAACATAAAGATAGTAACAGCCCCTATGTGACAGGGTTGTTGAGAGGATTACATTTCAAAGCGTATGCAAGATTCATACCAGTTAGGCACTTTAGCGTCCAAATTCTTTAGTTTTATTACTTTATACGAAATCCCGTGTCTGTTATCACATTCTATTATATTTGCGTACTTATAGGAACGTCTCACCAGGAGACAAGAAAATGCTCAAGGGGAAATCCCATGCCTTCATCTCTTTATCCTTGGTGGCCACATCTGACATTTTAAGGGCGATCAATATTCTAGAATTCCCCTGTTTGCTTCTTCAAGGACAGCAGAGCACAGATCATTAGGAAGTGAAATCTCATGCCATCCTCGTCATAGCAGGTATCTCTTACTAAGCACCTACTATGAACGGGGTGGCACTTTACACGTTATCTCATTTATTCCTCTCAAGGAAAGACTTTTACAAACGAGTAAACTGAGGCTGAGCAAAGGTGAGTAAGTTGCTTCTAAAGATGCGGGTAATAAGGAAGAAGGGAGTCAATCCTAAGTCCGTTTTGACTTCAGGGATTTCACTCTTTCTAGAACACCATGATGCCCACCAGCAGTGAGCCTCTAGACATCTTTTTAATTTTTTTAAGATTTATTTATTTGTTTTAGAGAAAGAGAGAGAGGGCACACACGTGCACAGGAGCTGGCGGGGGTGGGGAGCAGACTCCCCAATGAGCGTGGAGCCCAACACAGGGTTTGATCTCATGACCCTGAGATTATGACCTGTCCTGAAACCAAGAGTCAGACGCTCAATGGACTGAGCCACCCAGGCGCCCTGAGCCACTACACATCTTGCAGCCTGGACTCCAGCAGGCTCCCCAGCATCCTGCAGACACTTAGCGAAGGTTTGGGGCACACACACTGCACGCAGGGACAGATACATGAACCCGGGCAGCCCAGCCTCGGTGCTTGGTTACATCCCAGCCCTGCCCAGGGCTCCATCCTCCTACGCGGAAAGGCTTCCTGGTCAACCAGGACCGAGTTCTATTGAAACTAACATTGTGTATATAAACCATCCTCAGTGAAACAGATCCTTTTTCTACAGCTCTGGCTTTGACAGTTCCTACCATCACATGAATGTACGAAATAAAGATCTGGCAATGTGAGAAACCCTGACAGTTGGTCCGGTTTGGGCTGAACCTGGGAGCTAGTGTTTTTTAAGGGTATCCCTGGCTTCACCTAGAAGCATGAATACAGATTTACTATCCCACATTTGATTACACACACACACACACACACACACACACACACAAATACAGACTTTGGAGAAGATGGGTCTATTCTTTCTACTGGAAACCTGAGTTCCTGTCTCTGAGACAGTCCTCATTTCTGAATTTCTTCCTGAAATCAACTCTTCTTGATGCACACCTGCCCAGGAAATGATTGCTTCCCTGCACCCTCCCACCGACCTGCCCCTATTACAGACCCAAAGGCTTTCTCCTTCAGGAATCAACACTGATGTGAATGAGGAGGAAAACTCTCAGAAGCCCTTGGGTTTGGATGCCCTATTGTGGCATCTCCTCCTTTGCCATCAGGTGGACATTTGTTAAACTACCAGATGGGCCCTAGTTTGCCTCTAAATATCCCATCTATTCTGAACCTTGTACAAGAAAAAGAAAAATCGGTGTCTTACTTAACAGCTGAAAGTGTACTTTACACTGAAGGATTAGAATTTTTATCTTTAAGACAGAAGTAATCGATGTTCATTTTTTTTTTCCTTTTTTGCCTGTTCTGTGAAACTGTCCCTCATCCTGGAACTGACCACATGGTATGGAGAATTAGGGGCAACCACAGAAAAGGGTCTAGGCTACCTGCCTCCTACCTGACCATTTTCTAAGATTTTTTTTTTTTTTTTTGACAGGGAGAGAGAGAGAGAGATCACAAGTAGGCAGAGAGGCAGGCAGAGAGAGAGGGCGAAGCAGGCTCCCTGCTGAGCAGAGAGCCCGATGTGGGGGCTCAACCCTAGGACCCTGAGATCATGACCTGAGCCGAAGGCAGAGGCTTTAACCCACTGAGCCAACCAGGTGCCCCCTACCTGACAATTTTCGATCCGTAATACCTGCTCAGCAGCCTCCCAGGGGAGTCACGAGAATACAGGAGGTCACACAAAGGCCTCGCCTCTGTGGGAAATGCCACCACAACCAGCAGGGCGCACCATCCCTCAGATGGGGGCCCGGAGCAAGGAGCCAGACCCTCGCCACTGCTGACAATCTCCCCGGAGTTTGGATCTCATGCTTGACCCAGGCCAGGAGAACACGGGCCAGCATCCGAAACGCCCCAGAGAGTCTCTTAATTGGGTAAAAACATATTAGAGGAAGGGTTAGGGGCAGAGTGTTGAGGGTTTGCTGTGAACCGAGGCTGGTGATTAATTAGCACTCCGAGGACCTGTTCTCTCCAGGAGAACCAACTGGATGCGAAGAGAAAAAAGACTTCATTCAGAATGGCCATGGTGAACGCATTCCAGTCTTGAGTTTCTGAGGCAAGGGTCTGCAGGGACCACCACGGGAAGCAGACTTCTGGTCAGATTTTGTTTCCCGTACTGTCCAAGGTGAGCTGATGCAAAATTATATCCACTGTCCACCATGAAGAGTTAGGGAGCCATCAGGGGGCCGGGAGTGGGAAGGAGCAGGGAAGACATCTAGAGGACTTTTCTGGGCAGAGGTTCGGACTGGAGACCTGCTGTAACATTGCATTTGGTTGAGGAAGGGGGCAGAGAAGGAGCTAGAACAGAATTTATGGCAATATACAATCCCAAAGAGCAAACAAAAGGCAGGGCTCTCTCTAGTTGGCAAGCAGTCATGTCCTAGAGGAAGAGCTGAAGTTGCCTTGGGAAAAAATGTAGAGTCTACAACTCACCACCTGTTCCCTCTCTCCGAGGAAGGCCCCCAAGCAGCCGAGATAAAAGGAGTCGAGGAGCTACCAGTCAGAATGCTGCTGTACAAGGACCAACTGGACCAACTGAAGACACTATGACCAGAAATGGACAGGACACTTCAGGAGATGTTTGACGCCCAAGCACAGGGAAGGGAGCTGGGCCAAGGGAACTCATGGGGCCCTGCTAATTTTGTGAGTATGGTGGATGAATTCCAAAAAAGCAATGGAAAGGGAGGGTAGGCCACTCAAGAGACAGACTGAACTGCCATGGGATCGTCACTGATTAAGCATCTTGACAAGAATGATTAGTCTTTGCCCCTGGTGGCCCTTTGCCTTCTATCTGCTCTGTTTGAGTTGATAAGCTGGACTGATACTTGAGAACTGGGGTAGAACTACACAACTTTTTAAAAAGATTTTATTTATTTATTTGACAGAGAGAGAGAGACAGTGAGAGAGGGAACACAACAGAGGGAGTGGGAGAGGGAGAAGCAGGCTCCCCGTGGAGCAGGGAGCCCAATGTGGGGTTCGATCCCAGGACCCCGGGATCATGACCTGAGCCGAAGGCAGATGCTTAACAACTAAGCCACCCAGGCACCCCAAGAACTACACAACTTTATAATGTAAAGAGATAAGTACAAGGATTCCCCAAGCCCCACGCTCTTGGCCAGAGGGGCTCCCCTTATGACACACCATGCAGCTTTTGCTGGAACCCAAGGGATACACTGTCATCACAGCGTTCGTCCTTATCCTGAGATGGAATCCTTCTCACTAGGATCTCTCCGCCTCTCGCTCTATGTCTTAAGATTTTCAGGTACTTTAAGAGCGGTGTTCTACTCATCATGAACTTTCTGCTTTCCAGGCTAAGCCACTCTCCCTTCTACCGGTCCTTATAATACATTATCATCCCGACCATTCCTTCTGGACTCTTCATTTATCAGTATCTACTTCCAAAGAACTGGACATGATACACCAGTTATAATCCAAGTAGTACAGACCAGTGAGGTCTTTTTCTCTTTTTAATGAGCAAATCTGGACTTTCAAAGATAATCCTAAATCCTACGTTTAAGAAACTATTCTAGGGGGCACCTGGGTGAGCTCAGTGGGTGAAGCCTCTGCCTTCAGCTCAGGTCATGATCTCAGGGTCCTGGGATCGAGCCCCGCATCAGACTCGCTGCTCAGAGTGGGGAGCCTGCTTCTCCTTGTCCCGCTCCCCCTGCCTGTGCTCTACCAAATAAACAAATAAAATTTAAAAAAGAAACTATTCTAATATAGATTTTTAAGTACTAAATATATTAGCACCTTTCCTTTAAAAAAAAAATTGTCGTCTGCACCCATTGTTCCATCTGAAATACTCAATCCTGAGTCGGTCGGCCTCAGTCTTCTCTCTCGATCCCCGCTCAGTGTCTGCCCTAAGTCTGATAAAGGATGTAGAGGTACGTTCTCCTTCCTCATCCAGTGCATTGACAAAAGCAGTAGACAGAGAACAACCAAATGCAGAGCCCTGTGGCGTCCCGACGAAGACCTCTTTCTGGTTAGTTAACATCAGGCCAGTCACCCTTCGCGGGCACCGAAGCCTCACCTGCCACAACAGACCCCTCCGTCCACCGCGCAGGCCCTCCACGGAGCAGAGTCTGGTCCTCACATCCTGAGCGTTTAACTTCGTTGCACCGCGAACCCTCCAGCCAGCACTTCGGGGCCTCACACTCACTGCCCCTCGCCTGTCCACCCTCCTTGACCTCTAACGCCCACAGTCCACCTCCATCCTGCTATTCCACTGTCACCCGCTGTCACACATCGGACCTGTCCACACTGCACGCAGCCACTAATACGCGCCTCAAGCCAAGCCCGCTGGCGCGTCTTCCCAGGATCTGGGGTTCGCCACGGGCTGACCTTGCTCCCAGCTGAACAGCAGAAGCCTTTAGAAGCCGTCGGTCTGCGCGGCCCCCTCTCACTTCCTGGGCGAACATCCCGTCTCTCTGCCTGATCTGAGCACAGAGGTCTGGCAGCTTCCTCCCTCTTCCCTCCTCCCCTCGCCCACGGTTCTCCCCCAGTGCCTGGAGGGCGACTGTACTCCCACGTTTCAGCCCATCCCCTCTCTCCACCCTTGGCCTTACCTTTCCTCCCGCACTCTGGGACTCAGGAACCTGCTGGAATCATCGTCGTGGCTGCTCTGCAGGCTGCTCTGTTGGCTGCTGAAGACAGACACAGGATAGGAACCGTTACCTTCTTTCTCAACACTGGGGGAGGTCATCTAGACAAAGAAACCACGTTACAAAATTTCAAAGATACAAGTTCCCCCATGTTACTTTAAGCAAGATGTACTGACAGGCCAGAGGCGGGTGGAATGACACAATTTGGTACAAACCCCACCCATCACATCTGAGGCCTAAGAGGAAGATCCTGCTGTTCCCTGGTTCTTCCTTGTCTACACAGTCTTGGGGAGCAAATGCCTCCAGCATTTTCTACACTTGGGCCTCTTTATCTGTAGAGCAGGGTAACAAGCCCATTTTTCTTCAACGTCCCTGGAGACTCCAGAAGCAGGTACAGACTGGGGAGGGGGGGACTGCAGCAGGGAGAAACACTTGGTGGGGGCAGAGGTCAGCAGGCAGCTTCTCTGCCTCCTGGGAAGGCAGAGCAAGGTTGAGGATAATGGCGGGATTACAGGGTAAGTCCCTCCACTCCTGAACACCCACCCTGCAGGGGAGATGATTCTAGCTAGGCCTTCAATGTGCAGAGCTCTGCTCTTTAAAACACTTTCATGGGAGTTATGTGGAATTCGCCCCTCTTTCATCTTACTTGAGAGGAAAAAAAGCTGTCCAGGCACCTTATGACTACTAACTAAACACACGATTTTTATTGTTATTCATTAACTAATCCAAGCATCTGATCAGAAGTCAATAAACTCCAGCCCTCCAGGCCAAACCCGAAGCTGCCCATTGTTTCTTTCTACTGCCCTTTGAGAATGATGTTTGTTTTTTTAAATGGTTAGGGGGAAAAGTCAAAACAAGAATAACATCTCACAGGGGCGCCTCGGTGGCTCAGTGGGTTAAGCCTCTGCCTTTGGCTCAGGTCATGATCCCAGGGTTCTGGGATCAAGCCCCACATCAGGGCTCTCTGCTCAGCGGGAAGCCTGCTTCCTCCCTTCCTCCTCTCTCTCTGCCTGCCTCTCTGCCTACTTGTGATCTTTGTCAAATAAATAAATAAAATCTTAAAAAAAAAAAAAAAAAAAGAACATCTCACAGACACATGAGAATTGTTAGGAAATTCAAACTTCAGAGTCATGAATAAAGTTTTATTGGAACATGGCCACACCCACGCATTTACATATCCTCTGGGGCTGCCCTGTCAAGGAAGAGCTAAGGCAGAGCTGAATAAGCAAGTCGTGACTTCATTAGACTTGCAGTCTCAAATATTTATTATCTGCACCCTTACAGAAAAAGCTAGCAAACCCCCTGCTTTGCAGAGAGTCTATTAATAAATTGCTATTACCATAAATGTCACTATAACCCAGGCTCCAGTAGAACCCAATTGTTTCCTTGTTCTGATGGACGGCTCAGCACAAAAGAAATCCCTCATCTCCAGGGACTGTATTCCTCAGATGAGACCCCCAGGTCGGTTGAAACTCTGCAGTCTGGCAGGGTGAGAGCTTGCTCCCATCCCTGTGCGCTCTCCCCCAAAGTGGGACGTGATTTTTTTGTGGTCATACTTATCACTACGCTCTTAGACTCTTTTCTTTCAGCAAGAAGTAAACGAACTTAGAAGCAACCTGTACCAAATTTTCAAGCACATACATACACCGGAAATCAGAAGAGCACCAAACACAGACAGCCTCCAACTGCCTGGCAGAACCCAAGTGTGTACACAAATCCTTTCTCTTTCATTTACTCAACACAGACCACTTTTGTTCCTACTTGTTCCCCGTGGAGTGGTTCCTCCTCCTTTTTCCTCCCCTTCGTGAGGTCTCAAAGACTCACCCATTAAAAACTCCTCCTCAGGCGTGCCCGGATGGCTCAGTGGGTTAGGCTTCTGCCTTCGGCTCAGGTCATGATCTCGGGGTCCTGGGATCGAGCCCCACATCTGGTTCTCTGCTTAGCAGGGAGCCTGCATCCCCCTCTCTCTGACTACCTCTCTGCCTACTTATGATCTCTCTGTCAAATAAATAAATAATATCTTAAAACAAAACAAAACTGCTCCTCACAAAATTGTGCCACGGTGTTGCTGACCCATGGGATTTCTTACACCGGGACTAACTTGTTATAATGCATCGGGCACGGAGTCTCCTACAGAACCTGGGATACGTGTGGCACTAGGGTAAGGCCACCCACAGCTGATTGGAACTCAAATTCCAAAGCAGACCGGGCAAGCATTACGAGAGGAAAGCCGCTCTACACCACCAGCAGCGCGTGCAAGGCGGAGTGGAACAGCCAACGGCAGTCAACCAACCCAGAGGCCCAAGATCAGCATTACAGCCTCTTCAAAGAAGAGACTTGGTTTGACTCCATTCCTCCTGGCTCCTCCCTTCTCACCCTACCCTCTCTCTGGCAATCAAAACTTTAAGCTAATCAAGGGACTCCCAGAATTAAATGACGATGTACCAGGGTTTCAGAAAAATTCTGAGTGGCTGTTCACAAGCTGTCCCACTAGGTGGCACTGCTGACTTCCAAACCAGAACCGAAGCCATTCCCTCACTTCCAAAACCCAAACTAGAAGCAACCTTCTGGTGCCCCCTTTTGGCCTGCCCCTTGCTCAGGAAGCAGTTTAGATGGTGGAGATGAAAGCGCCAATGGATCTCCTCCAGACGGTTTCTTGGTTCTAAATCACCAAGAAACATTAACCTGCATGCACTTGACAAATATTTATGTAATGCGGTCCGTGGGCACATGTACCAGCGGGAGGCGGCATCAGGCAACGGTTTTAGGTCTAGGCTCCAGAACACACTGCCTGGGACTGAAGCCAGGCTCCTCTGCGCCCGCATGACCTGACCCCAAGCAAATGATTTAATGCCATTTTCCTTACCTACAAAATGGAAGGTCCATGTTAGTGGTGATAGTTCTGACCTTACAGAGCTGTTGCAAAGATTAAAGAATGAACATATGGGAAGCATGGAGAACAGTGTGTGCCGCCCATGAACTGCTGTGTGTTACTGTCATTCTTGCTCTTATTCAGTGTAAGGCATCATTTTGTGGGTCCTGGACCATAAAGACATGAGTCAGGGAAGGATCCTGTGCTCACAGTGTTTACAGTCTGGAAAGGAAGAGGCAATATATTTTACATTTAAGAGTAGGAAATCAGGGACGCCCCGGGTGGGGGTGCTCAGCCAGTTAAACAGCTGCCTTCGGTACAGGTCAAGATCCTAAAGTCCTTGGATTGAGTTTCACATCGAGTCCCGCATTGGGATCCTTGCTCAGCGGGGAGCCTGCTTCTCCCTCTACCTGCTACGTGCCCCCCTAGCCCCCGGATTAAGAAAAATAAACAAAAGGGCAGAAAATCCTAACTCTTAGAAGGAAATACTAAATGTTCCAGAAACATAAAATACCAGGCCAGTAAGAGAAAGAAGAAAGACTGTCCTGACAACAAGGCTTTTAGTGCGGACACTTGAAATTCAGAGAGATTCAGGACAGACAGAACTGAGAAGAGAAGGCATTCTAGGAGTGCCTGGGTGGCACAGTCAGTTAAGCGTCTGCCTTTGGCTCAGGTCATGATCCTGGGATCGAGCCCCACATTGGGCTCTCAGCTCAGCAGAGCCTGCTTCTCCCTCTGCCCCTGCTCATGTACTTGCTCACACTCTCCCCTCTCTCTCTCTCTCACTCTGTTATCTCAAATAATATCTTTAAAAAAAAAAAAAGACATTCTATTTTAGCTCTGTTTACTAAACACTTATGTACCAGACACTGTGCTAGGAGACGGGGACATAAAGGAGGCCCAGAGAAGGTGCGAGTATTGGCCACACAAGGCGAAGCCGCAACACCAGAAGACAGACGAGGTGCAGGGGGGCAGACACTCCTATTGAGGGCAAGCAGGGAACACGCCAGAAAGGTGACACCAGAAAAAAAGGCAGGAATCCCTGGTGGCAAGAGCCCTAGGGTACACAGAACCCCTCCCTTACAGCTCCCGGGAAGGGGCTGGTCCCCTGTCCTCCCATGTTCGGAACTTGCTTTTCAACAGTCTTAAAGAGTGAGATGGCCACCCACGCACTCCTCCACTCCATTCCCGTGAGATAATGTTGTTGAGCAGAATTTCCAGAGATTCAGGGGCTGGCTCACCCTCTCACATCAACTCTTTTAACTCTTCTCTTAAATGAGCCTTTTCCTCCTTTTTTTTTTTAAGATTTTATTTACTTATTTGACAGAGAGGGACACAGAGAGAGGGAACACAAGCAGGAGGAGCAGGAGAGGGAGAAGCAGGCTTCCCGCTGAGCAGGCAGCCTGACATGGGGGGGCTTGATCCCAGGATCATGACCTGAGCCAAAGGCAGATGCTTAAGGACTGAGCCACTCGGGCGCCCTTAAATGAGTTTTTTTTTTTTTTTTTAAAGATTTTATTTATTTGACAGAGATCACAAGTAGGCAGAGAGGCAGGCAGAGAGAGAGGAGGAAGCAGGCTCCCCGCTGAGCAGAGAGCCCGATGCGGGGCTCAATCCCAGGACACTGGGATCATGACCTGAGCCGAAAGCAGAGGCTTTAACCCACTGAGCCACCCAGGCGCCCCTAAATGAGCCTTTTTAAATGATGCAGGCCCCCCAGGAAGCTCGTTCTGCTCCCTAAATGCATCTACCCATCTTCTGAGGTCATGAAGAAAGCAACACCAGACTAGGGTGTTCATGGATATGGAATGCCAGAAGGTCAAGGGCCACCTCCCAACCACTCCGTTTTCATGAAGACCTTGGACGACCTGGGTGTCCATTCTGGGCTCTCCAGCTTCAAGTCAAGAAGAATTTGGAGGAAGTCCAGCAGAGGGCACTAACAGATAATAATGTCTGTTAGAAAAACCTTTTGGAAAAAAAAAACAACTCTGAGCAAGGATTTGGATCTGGGCACTAGATAACAGAAAGTCTGCTGAAAGCCTCAAGGAAGGGGCTTTGTACAGGCAATTGTTCGCTGTTCCCCCCAAGATGGCTAAAGAAGTAAATCCCTCCTACTGTAAATGCAAGCTTCACATAAAAATCACTGTATGAATTAAATCTTGAAACACTAGAGGGGCGCCTGGGTGGCTCAGTGGGTTAAAGCCTCTGCCTTCGGCTCAGGTCATGATCCCAGGATCCTGGGATCGAGCCCCACATCGGGCTCTCTGCTCAGTGGGGAGCCTGCTTCCTCCTCTCTCTCTCTCTCTTCCTGCCTCTCTGCCTACTTGTGATCTCTCTGTCTGTCAAACAAAAAAAAAAAAAAAAAATTTGAAACACTAGAGTGTGTTACTAAATAAGGTAGGGAAGCAGTGTCTTTCAATTCTGGAATATTCCGAAGGAAAACCAGCTGAAGCAAATCAGATCCGTAATCCTGGTTTTCTTCTCCACCAGCAAACGAGTACTGGGAGCTTATCCTCGAAGGTCATATTAAACCAGTAACACTGGCACAAGCTGGGAAAAATACTTTGTAATCGGAGCCAAAGCACACCTCGAAAGACAGAAAATCATAGACTACGACCAGGAAGCTCCAGGCTGGTAATTCCCATAATTCCCCTGATCGCCCTTCCTCCCCCCCAACAACCTGGGACACTTTCAGAAAGTACAGGCTGAACCCACAAGCCACCAGAAAGGTGTCCTTTTGTCCTCTGGAAAGTACAGCTTCCCTGCTAGGGAGACTGCATTTGGTACATTTCCTGAGGGGGTGCTTCGTACATAGAAATAGCTCTTTCTCCCTCAGACAACACTAAAGGGGTCACAGCCTCCTAACCTCCATATGGGGGTTGGGGGGAGGGGGTGTTGAGTGATTCAGAGGATTCCAAGCAGGTATGGGGATGGGCAAGCTGTTATTTCTAGAACCTAATGGAAACCGTCCATTTACCCACACTACGGCTGTGCAGACTACTGACTGAATTTCTTTGCTTTTGGTGGTCACCAGAACAATCTAGAGTGTTGACTTATAATAACTGGAAGCTTCAAAAGGCTCAGAGTGGCTTTGATTGATACAGATCTTTGATTAATAAAAATGGGGAAAGAAATTAGCTTAGGCCATGGATACAGTAGAAACGGCACAACACAGACTAACCTGGCTTTGTTTCTTATCTACTCTCTACTTTGGCCAAGTCCCTTCCCCTCTTTTAGCCTATGCCCCACCCCCACCTCCAAATTCTAGAGCGGTGCTGAGGATTATGTTGCGAGTAATCTCATCACAGTATATGAACTCAGGATTTAGAGTCAGAACCCCACAAGTCCTAGTCCAGACTCTGCCACTTAGCAGGATGATACGGGGTAAATTAACTTTTCTCAGTGTCAGGCATGGGTATACCTGATACCTTAAATGACAGCAGTGAGCACTAGAAACAGCAGAGATCATCACAGAACGTGTCCCGGCCAGTAGCTTTGGTGGGTCTACCATTCGTGGCGGACATCGATTGGATCCAACCTTCAGTGAGTTTGGCAGATAGAGATTTTGAAATGTCCAGTGCATGGGAGGCAGAGGAGAGACACTTGCGGGAGTTCTGACAGCTGCTGACCTGAAAAAGCAGGGTCACGGATGGAAGAGAAGGCGGCTGCGTGTTCATGCTGGATTACAGCCACCTAAGAAATGGCTTTGGCATTTACCGTTTCAGCGTAAGGAGGAAAGGTGTACAGGGGAAGAGAGGCAGGTGGCAAAGCAGCTGAGGACGCAGAATAGTCTGTCATCTGGCAAACGAGTACGGGAAAGTCTAATAATAGAAAGTAAGTCAACAGATGTGATTTGGGGCATGGCCAACGGCAGCCAGCTTCGTAACCCGACGTACCTGAGTAGTCTCAGATACTACCTAGAAAACAACACTGTCCGGGTGAAGCCGGATCATTTGTCTACAAAGTTAGCAGGACAGCACCCGGGGAACGGCTCCCACGGAACCCTGCAGCAGGGTGGGGAGCAGGACAAAGACTGAGGGATTCAGAACTGAGCTAAACATCCTTTAACTTGGTACCAACACGTGAATCCTACCCTACTGAGTTCTTTCGGCCTCTAAACATGCCCCTGGCTGTCTTCACACGTACAAAAAAATAAGGCTCTCCCTCAACCCCTTTAAGTTTCCTTCCTTTCCTCCAGGGCCATATTTTACTAAAAGACCACTTGACTCAGTGCACGCCAAACTTTCATCAAAGCCGCATCAGCACGAGCTGGGAGCTTCGTTATGCTGATTCCTTGGCCCTTTCCCCAAACTTGCCATGTCAGAGCCTGAACCTGTCCAGGAATGCATATTTTGTATTTTTTAAGTTTACTTTTATTTATTTATTTACGTAATCTCTACACCCAACGTGGGGCTCGAACTCATGACCCTGAGATCATGAGTTGCCTGCTCTTCCGACTGAGCCAGCCAGGCCGCCCCCGGGAATGTGGACTTTGTAAAAGCTTCCCAGGGATGCTGGTGGGCAACCAGGATTGAGACCCACTGGATCCACACTCACTGACTCGTGAATTAGTCCACTGCCATGGGAACGCCATCCCCACCCCTCTTTGCTTTCATCCACCAGGACCTCCATTCCTGAGAGGTCAAGGACAGCTGTCGTGTTCTCCTCTCATTTGACCACCCAGGCAGGTCTGACATTGATGATTCCTTCCATTCTCCAAACCTCACCCTTCCTGCCTTCCATGGCACCACCTTCTCCTGGTTCTTGGGTTTTATCCTGCCTTTTTCTCTTCTCTTTGAGGAAGCTTCGTGGACTCTTCTGTTTCAGCCACCCATTTAATAAATTACCAAGTACCCACTATGTACCAGGCAACGGGCATCTCGATACCAAGTACAGAGTAGTAAACAAAGCAGACGAGATTTCCACTCTCAAGTTTACATTCTGTTGGGTTCCTTCCTCTTCCAGCTTCATGCCAGGGGAACCTGAGTTTCGTGAACCTTTACTTATCAAAATACTGCGCAAGAATAGTATATATTCCTAGGAGATGACTTATAAACTCTCCCCAGAATCTCAGATAGGCCTGTGACCCACAGAAGAATCCACCGCAATACATCTCTGGGGAATCTTAGCCATACACAAGCCTTCAGTTACGATAGATAGACTGATGGCTCCCAAAGACAGCAGGGCAGGGGACTGGGCTGTCACTAGTCACGGGTGGCTATTTAAATTTAAGTCAATTAAAAATTCAGTTCCTTAGTCATCTAGCTATATTTCAAGTACTCAATAACTACCTGTGGCCATTTGCTTCCATATTAGATAATGCAGATACAGAACATCCCCATCATTACAGAAAGCTGTACTGGACAGCACGGAGGTTTCCAGACCAAACTCATCTGAGTCATCCAGAGCAGCCTATTTCCCTCTGTCTATCCTCCCGTCACCTCACCTGTTAAGTTGTTTAACTCCAGACAACTGTTTCGAGGACGGAGCAAGTTTACTAATATAAAGCACTTAACAGGGGTGCCTGGGTGGCTCAGTGGGTTAAAGCCTCTGCCTGCAGCTTGGATCATGATCTCAAGGTCCTGGGATCAAGCCCCGCATAGGGGCCTGCTTCCCTGTCTGTCTCTGCCTGCCTCTCTGCCTACTTGTGATCTCTAGCTGTCAAATAAATAAATAAAATCTCTAAAAAAATAAATAAAGAAATAAAAATAAAACACTTAACAGAAGGCTGGGCAAATAACAGGCCCCCAAGAAATGTTAAAAATACTGTCATACGTTTGCATTGGTAAGAACTCTCTGGAGTCCAACGGGAATCTCACACTGAACACAGCCAATCCTAAATTCACCAAATTTTTTTTTCCCTCTCCTGGTACCCAAAAAGTAAGGATTCATTCAAGCTTAGTGTTAAAAAGGAAAAAACACAACAAACAAAACACAGGCCCAAAACGGCATCACTTAAACCACGTTCTAACCTCCCCTGGAAATGGGAATCCCAGCGGCTCCGTCAGGAATTCTCCCAGTGGTACCAATGAGGGAATGGGTCACCGGGACCTCTCCAGCCCCCAAATCTGCATAAGACACCCCTCCCTCTTCCCCTCAGGGAAGGGGACCAGGCCTCAAACAATCCTCTTTTCTTTTTTTTTTTTTTTTTTTTTTTTAAAGATTTTATTTATTTATTTGACAGAGAGAGATCACAGTAGACAGAGGCAGGCAGAGAGAGAGAGAGAGAGAAGGGAAGCAGGCTCCCTGCTGAGCAGAGAGCCCGACGTGGGACTCGATCCCAGGACCCTGAGATCATGACCCGAGCCGAAGGCAGTGGCTTAACCCACTGAGCCACCCAGGCGCCCACAATCCTCTTTTCTTTTGCTAATGATTTCTCACCTCTCCCTCCTTCCAAGGAAACCTCGCATTTTGTACAGATCCTCAGGGCTCCACTCCATTAGGTCAGTAGAATGCCGCAGATTCAGGACTGGGCTCATAAAGCCAACGAGACGGGCAGGTTTCCGCTGCCCTTGTTCAGTACGTGTGCCACACAAGGGAGCACTGGGTCGGTGTTTAACACCTGAGAGGAACCCCCACAGCGACCTCACAGCACATGCTAGAGATTCTCCCTAGAGATTCTCCCCCCTGATACCTCCCCAGTCCATCCTGCTCTCCATTCATCACTCCTCCGGCCACGGCTGAAGGTCAGGCTCTCATCACTCCTCGTGGGGATTACCGTAACAGGCTCCTAACTGCTTTTCCTGTTGCCAATCTGGCCCGGGCTCCAGGCCATCCTGGACAAGGATGGTCCTCCTGAAATGCAAACTAGATCCTTGCTCTTCCTTAGGATTTAATGTCCTGCAGACTTCCCATCCTTTCAGAACCAAGTTCAAACTCCTTTGTGTGGAAAAAAAAAAAAAGAAAAAGAAAAGCCCTTACGAAGCTACCTGCTCATGGCCCATGCCCACTCCAGCGATCCCACCTGCCCCCCTTAGCCCCCAAGCTCTGACGGGCACCTCTCTGGGCCTGGTTAATATCCTTTCCTGTGCTCCCTTCTTTGTTTCACTCATCCCATCCGCAACGAGGCCTGAGGACCGGAGTTTTAGACTGCCAGCATTCCAATCTTAACTGCTCTACCTACTCAGTTTTGACCTCTATAAAATGAGGATGACAAGGGTACCTTCTTCACTGGGGCGTTGTGAAAATTAACACTCAGAGAGGGATCTGGCCTTGGGCTACTCACTATTATAGCTATTACCAACCCTGGAAAGCAGCACCTTCTTAGGGAAATCTTCCTTGGCGACCTCGAACTCGGCCCACAACGGTCCTATATCACCCTACCCTTTATCACAAAAATTAGCACACTCCCTGGGATCGAGTGATTAAGGCTTCAGTTCCCTGGATTGACCGTCACACCCTCACTTATTTAAGACTGAAGATCCTATCTTATGTTTCATTTCCACTGGACACTCCCGCCACTCCAGAAAGATCTTCCGCTGGGCAAGTACTCTCAAATCCGCACAGATGCCACTCTCTCCGCAGACTGCCACCCAGTTCCAGATGTTCACCAGCATGGTCTAAATGCCCGTGTCGAAAGTACCCTAGGCCCTGTCCAGCACAGAAAGCACGGTCTGTGACCTCAAGGAGTTTCCAGTTTCAGTCCGTCAGATACCAAGTTGAATTAAACAGACGTGAACCTTCCAAAGAAAGCAGCTACTGTGAAGAAAGCTTTCCTGTTGCCAGCCCTCCTCGGCCCCACACCCCCCCACCCTGCCTGTTAGGCTCCAATTCCCAGTGACCCAACCTGAGGAAGTACTTCATGCTTGAAACAGCCTCTCCATCTAAGGGGGGTGGGGCAGGAAAGCATGTAGCTCTCCAGTTAGACAGTAGGAGTACAGAGTCAACAGAAAAAGGTTCGGAAGCCCAAGGCTACAAATTTTTTTGTTTCTTGCTTTCTGAATTGCCTATGCGTTTTTGATCAAATGTTCACGCCCATCCTTGGCTCTCGTGAATACAGATAATCAAGCGTTGGCTGGGGGAAAAAAAATATTTTCTCTAATGCCCTGTTCTGGGATATTTTCCACAAAGAATAAAGGTTCCCTGATCTACAATAAAATTCCAGCCCTCTCACTGCACACAGTTAAAATAATTACACTTACCCCATTATATTCCTCAAAAGGCTTCTGAAGAAAGGGGGCAAGAGAACTTGTGCCGGTTTAAAGGTCTTTGGTCTTAAGGAACACTTTTCAAATTTGGTTCTTAAAGGAACACTGCACTTTTCTCTAGTTCCCACACCCTTCTACTTCCTTGGCCTCAAGCACTACTTTGCTTCACAGGCAAAAATCTTGCGCCCTCTAAAGAGAATACAAACAAATTAACCAGGTCACTTAGTGGTAAACCTCAATCAGTAGTAATGTGACCAACCAAAATGCTTCCCAGAACTTCTGACAGTTGTCAAGACCCTGGGCCAGGGAGTCTCCCAAGCCCGCCTTCCCCACCCTCTCAGCAACCTGTGCCACCTCCCTGCCTTTAGGACATCCTTTGCTTCCTAATCCAGGGCCTTCATACTGAGGAACGAAGTAGGAACAGGCATAGATTTCTCAACCCAACGCAAGCCAGAACCCATTCTGTCCACAGATAACCCCAAAACCTTATTTTAAAAAAATTTTAGTAGGTCACCTGAGTGGCTCAGTCAGTTAAGCATCTGCCTTCAGCTCAGGTTATGGTCTTGGGGGGTCCTGGTATGGAGTCCTGCATTGGGCTCCCTGCTCAGCAGGGAAACTGCTTCTCACTCTGCCCCTTCCCTGCTTGTGCCTGCTCTCTCTCTCTCACATAAATAAATAGAGTAATTAATTAATTAATTTTAGTAGTTTCTACACCCAATGTGGAGCTCCAACTCAACGGACCCTGAGATCAAGAATCACCTGCTCTCCTGACTGAGCCAGTCATAGCCAGGCAAAATCCCCAAAACCTTCTTTTTGACAGTCATCTTGATCCTTCATCTAAACTGTTCCAAATGAGGAGTTAAAATCCCTTCTCCCCTGATTTCCTCTCACAGGGGCACATGGAGAGACATTCCCAGACACGCAGAGAGCCCCACACCAAGAACCTTTAAACCAAATCCACAACTATCATATTTTGGAAGGTATCTTTCTGATGTCTAACTAAACAGCGGTCTCCCAATTAATTTGTGTATCTTTTTTTTTTTCTTTTTCTTTTTTGTAGAGAGAAAGTGAAAGCATGGATGTGCAAGTAGGGGGTGGAAAGAGAGGGAGAGAGAGACTCCCAAGTTGGCTCCACGCTGAGCACAGAGCCCGACATGGGGCGCGTTCTCATGACGCTGATATCATGATCTGAGTCGAAATCAAGAGTCCGGCGCCTAACAGACTGAACAGCCCAGGTATCCCTGTGTGTGTGTGTGTGTGTGTGTGTGTGTGTGTTTTAATCAAAGGTACATAACTACCATTCAGAACCTCAGGTCAGCATCTAATAACATGCCTCAAACTCTCTTTAGTCACTCTTAACCTAAAACACTCTAAACGTTTTAGGTTACTGCAAAAGCATGCTATGTGGTTTTTACCAGACTTTCGGAAATGCTGGAAACACCTAGAGGAACCACCTCCCTCCAAGAAACCACGGACTTCAGGAATCAATACACAAAGTGCTGTTTGCTTGACCTCTTCTTGGGTCTCCCTTCTACCATTCTCTGAAGAGTTGTTGCTAGAGTTCTGCCCACCTTCTCTTCTCTACACATTCTTCCCCAACAATATCGTCCAAATCCATGCCTTCAACAACCCACATGTTGTCCCAAACCTGACTGTTCTACCGAGCACTAGGTTCCCGGATTCCAAATACATAGAAGACATCACCAAAACCCTGCGTCCCTAGGGGCTTCCCAGACAGCATTATGCAAAACCAGCTCTGCTCTCCTCCCCACTCTCCTCTCTCCCACCAAGTCACGCTTACCTGCCTTCCTTAGCTCGCCTACCTGCATCTCCATCCATCCACCTAGTTGTCTGAACAAGGAAACACACAAGAAGCTTGGGCAGTTCCCTCTCCTCCACTCCCTACATCTAATCAGCCACTGAGTTCTGCAGCTCCTACCTCGGACACATCTTTTGTACGAACCACTCCCCTTTTTCCACTGTCCTGGCCTTGGACCAACCACCAGTGCCAGATTGACTGTGTAAGAATCACCAGGCAACTTTTTTAAAGCTAGGCTCCCACCCATCACTTTCCTTGGATTCTGTTGCCGAGGGTCCAGGCGGGGGCCTGAAGGATTTTCACACATGTCCAGATGTGCAAATTACCGAAGTCCCTACCCTAATGAAATGGCCTCTAGAGGCGCCTGGGTGGCTCCCTGGGTTAAGTGTCCAACTCTTGATTTCAGCTCAGGTGATGATCTCAGGGTCGTGAGATCAAGCCCAGCATCTGACTCGGTGCTGGGCATGGAGCCCCCTTACGATTCTCTCTTCCTCTCCCTCTGCCCCAATCTACCCCCCACCACACACACAGTCTCTTTCTTAAAATAAATACATAAGTAAACATTTGAAACAGCCCTTGACTGAGCTGATAGCGTTTAACTATCTGATGAGCTTCACTGGCGGGTTTCTGCTGTGTGGATCCTCCCAGCACGGTCAGTTTCAAGCTAACATCACAGCCGGGGAACCATGCGCGTGATCGGCTGATGCGAGCTGGACCCAGCACGTGAAAATGTTCAGACCATCCAGTGTTCTCTTCTAAAAATAGGTCTAAACGTGCCTTTTCCCAGGTTAAAATCCTTTGGAGTCTTCCTCTGATGCCCCCTAATACAGTCCAAGGTGCTTTGCCTCCCACATGGGCCTTATACCATGAAAGCAGTTTCCTCTTCTCAACTTCCCCTACACAAAGCTCCGCCTAAGCAACATGAGCTCCCGCCATGTCTGGCTCACGTAGACTTGCTTGTGCTCCCCCCAAAGAAGCCATGCACACTCATTCCTCCAAACTTTATTCACCTTGTCCCTCTGTTCCTCTATATGACCTCACGTCTCAATAACAGCATTGCCCACTGAGCCCCCGTAGCCCACAGAAGCCTGGCTGCCTCTTCCCTCTGACATATAGTCAAGGCCTAACTCATTCATTTTTTCCCTCCTGCACCCAGAGCTCAATGGCCTTTGAGCCACGGAGCTCCAATGATCCAAGCCTGAACACGGTGCCTTGGGGACAACCTGTTGGCTGCCTGAGAAAAAAAATCTCTTTTAGGGCAAACACTGGCTACTTTTTTCAGTGTATTGAAGAGACTGCATTCTAATAGGTCATATTTAATACGAACAGTAAACAGTGCTTTCCTATCTACAAAGTGCTTCCCTGCACACTCTTCCATCTGATCTTTCCAATCTCATAAAGCAGGTAAGAATAGTCTCTGATTCCTGTTTTTTAAAGATGAAGAAAATAAGGGTTTACAGGGTCAAAGAGCAAAGCAGTGGAAAGCTAAGGAAAACAGGGTTTCAGTACAGGGGTTCTGTCCCTGAATTCCCCATTCTATGACCTTGAGTACAGGACAACGCTGGCCGTGGCATTCACCTAAAGCTGGGAAGGGGTGAGTAGCAGGAACCACCAACCTCAGAAATGAGAGTGGGGGAGATCTGAAGTTCGGGGTGGGGAAGGGAGCCTGGGAGGAGTGGAAATGTTCATCATGCTACAACTGCCAACTGTCTTTGCACAAGGCCGCCCTCGGCCACAAGACAAGAGCATCTGGGAAGTCTGTGCGACAAAAGAGAAGGGACAAGAGAAGAGTATGATGTGCAGGGTTATGGAACTACGGTATACACATAAAACTGAATGTAACATTGTGTGCCGACCAAATTTTTAAAAATTAGTTAATTAAAAAATTAATTTAAAAAAGAAAGAGACATGACGAGAGTTGCTCTGACCAATCAACAGGGGCTGATGTGAGACAGGACAGTTCGCCAGGTAATGGCACCTGCCATGAGGTCACGAGGCCACAAGTGAAACCACAGAAATAAACAAGTTCTCAAACAACTTCTGCAGAAGAGCAGAGCTGTCTCGAGGACAATCAGCGGCTGAAAGCCAAGTGAGACAGAGCAGTGTGTCCGGGGTAGGAGAGGACTTCCTCGAGCTAGAGCCAGGCCTGGGAAGGGCTGGCCTAAAGTCCACAGGATGCGTCTGGGAACCAGAGAGGTGAGTGCCATCCCCTGGAGGCGTGAGGGCAGGACTGGGGAGGGGTGGGCAGGCCACAGGGCAAGAATGCCAGCGTCCTGAGTGCCTTGGCACAGAAGTAAGTGTGGGGAGCCATGCTGGTGGCTGGTTACCACCCGCGGAAGCAGAAGCAGCCCGATGGAGGGCTTGGAATAGCTCAGAATAGCTCGGGGCACCTGGTTCCCCAGAAACGGCTGGCGAGCTCCCGCAAGAGCCATTTTCAAAGCCCAAGAAAAAGTGGCAGGAGTCTGTGTTACTTCTTTAAAGCCCAAGCCCAGTGAAGAATAAATATGTTTTCAAGATGTTTTATGACTACAGCTTCCCAACTGGTAGCTAATTTTGTCACCACCTGTTTCCCTCTAGTTAACCAGAATCAAACCCCTTCAGCTTAAAGTGTGGGAGTGCTGGAGGTAACAAAGCAGGGAGGATATAGAAAGCCTTGTGTTGGGGTGCCTGGTGGGGGGCTCAGTTAAGTGGTTGCCTTGGGCACAGGTCATGATCCCGGGGTCTTGTGCATCGGGGCTCTGCGCTCAGTGGTGAGTCTGCTTCTCCCTCTCCCTCTACTCCCCCCCCCCCCCCCCCACTCGTGAGGGCTCTCTCTCTGTCTCAAATAAAATCTTTTCTTTTAAAGATTTTACTCATTTGTTTGACAGAGAGAGAGACTGAGAGAGTGCACAAGTGACGATGGATAATTGGAAGACAGGAGGGGACAAAGATGCCCCCAAAGAGGAAACCACCCTTGAAAGGATGTTACACCCACCCTGGAAGGAGCCCTCCACCCTTTTCCACATGACAAGCAGATGACAAAAGCCTGATTGGATGACAGGTGCAGGGAGGGTTAATCAGATTAAAACAGCACCAAGAAGCAGACTTAGAAACACCAGAGGCAACCCCCTGGGGTTCCTCCCTCCTGGAGAGTTTTGTACTATCCCTTGGCCATCTCTCTTAAGCCTCTCTTTGCTGTCCACCACTTTGTCTGGTCTACATCTTCATTCTTCAAAGCACTGTGACCAAGAACCGTGGGCATCGTCAGAGAAAAAATCCTACAGCACAAGAGACTGAGGGAGAGGGAGAAGCAGGTTCCCCACTGAGCAGAGAGCCCAATGCTTGGGTGGCTTTCAGGACCCTGGCTCTCAACCTGGGTGCAAGGCAAACGTTTAACCAACTGAGCCATCCAGGTGTCCTTCAAATAAAATTAAAAAAAAAAAAGAAAAAAAAAAAAGAATAGCCTTCTATCCTGCCCCAAAAAGGCAAGGGGAGAGAAGGGGCCGATGCATCTGGAAAGTAGGAGGAATTCTTGGGTCCTAAATGGCAAAGGACACGTGGCGGGGGAGGGGTACTGACCCAGAAACTCTATCACAGACAAACTGCCAGATACATGGGGGGCCTGTGCAGATCAAAGACGGACTGCAGAATGGGGCACCTGGGTGGCTCAGTGGGTTAAAGCCTCTGCCTTCAGCTCAGGTCATGATCCCAGGGTCCTGTGATCGAGCCCCACATCAGGCTCTCTGCTCGGCAGGGAGCCTGCTTCCTCCTCTGTCTCTCTCTCTCTGCCTGCCTCTCTGTCTACTTGTGATCTCTGTCAAATAAATAAATAAAATCTTAAAAAAAAAAAAAAAAAAAAAAGACGGACTGCAGACTGTGTTGTGTTCCAGAAAGAGTCCCTTCAGCTTCCCTACCTCCCCCTTCCCTGCCTCACACCTAGCCCCATCCCCCATGCAACTTCATTTGCCCTTGGCCTCTGGAAAAACTGGTTTATGGTAAAACCATTATCTTGTTTTTTTTCCAGTTAGAAGAAATAACAAACAGTCCTAACAGAGAACTCTGTCATTTAGCACTCACAGAGAGCCCCTGAGGGGCCACGGGAAGAAATAGCACTGAATGGACCTGGAGTCAGGACACGTGAGTTAACAGCTCGACCCCGTATCTTCCGGGCCAAGCACTTGGCAATGTTCTGATAAAGTACACACCCATGGGCACATTTCATTAGCGAGAAGGCAACAGATACGTGTAATTTAGCTTACGGAACAAAAGGAAACAGAAGTTGAATAATCCACAAATCTTTTATTTTTGTTTTGAGAATGTTAGTGAAACACACATGGACACACACACACACATAGTCCTGCCCTATATCCATTTTGCCCCTTCAAGTTCAAATGCAGGATCCACCCACATGGAAAAGGGCACAAAAAAGATTTTCATGATCCACAAAGTAGATGATCCACTCACTCAAGACTCATTCAAAGAACACTTCGAACGGCAACGTGCCAACAGAGAAAAGATGAGAAAGCAAGCTTTAGGTGCCCCAAGTTCCGTGCTAGAAGGCAGTAGAGGCAAAGTACCCTAAGACCTAGCCCTACCCTCAAGAATCTTAAAGTATGGGGCACCTGGGTGGCTCAGTGGGTTAAGCCTCTGCCTTCAGCTCAGGTCATGATCTCAGGGTCCTAGGATCAAGCCCCGAGTAGGGCTCTCTGCTCAGCATGGAGCCTGCTTCCTCCTCTCTCTCTGCCTGCCTCTCTGCCTACTTGTGATCTCTCTCTCTGTCAAATAAATAAATAAAATATATTTTTTTTAAAAAAGGAATCTTAAAGTATTTTTAGAAATGAAGCCTGAAGTATAAAGATAAGTATGAATCACCAAAACACTGTATCACAGAGGAAGGGCAACAGACATGTACTGAACGCCTACAATAACCCTTTTTCACATATGATCTCACTTAAAAGTCAGTATTCGAGGAAAATAACATGCCTCTTTTTTATCCCAATTCCATTCTGTCTGTTCTTGATTTCTCAATTTCTTTACATGGAGAATAACAGTGTGCCATTTTCTGTCACCAAATACCCCACTCGCCCTGACTTCAAGAGCTAATCGCCGTAACTATAACCCTTCTACGATGTAGGGTTCTTTCTGGCCTATACAGTGCCCCCTACTGCAACTTCCCATATGTGCTTTTCCAAGCCCATGACCAGGCAGGCAATTGGGCTGTGATGCCTAAAAGCCCGCAAGCGTGCTGAGTCCTGGGTGCAACTCTGCTGGGCTGAGAGCATAAGGTGGTTATTTCCATGCCTCACGGACTAAGGAGAACCGACTCGGGGCTGGGGGAAGTAGAGGAGCCAGCTCCACTCCCATTCTGTGACGGCCCATCTGCGGAGCTGAGACTTAGAGGATCCCACGAATACAGACCTGCCCCACGTGTTTTCATCACTCAGTGTGCTGCTGTCCTCTGTCTTTTCTGCTCTTTACTCACATTCCATAGTACAGTGGGGGTGGGGTGCACTACAAGGAGCAGGGAAAACCCCTGGCCTCTCAATGCTCCCTTGCCTGGGAGGCCATTCAACCTAGAGAATCAAGAAACGGATCTGCTTCAAGCTCTTCTTTATGTCCATTGGCTTCTCAGGGTGATGTGAGGGACACGGAACGCAATGGGCAGCCTCCATCCCGCCGCTCGGCTGGCAGGCAGCCCCATTTGGAGGTGGTAAGTTGGAACTGATGATGCCCTGTTGCCCCAAGAGGGCAAACAGTCACCCAACGTGGGCTCAGATCACTTTTGGTTTCATCATACTCTTTTGAGTGTTGAAGTTACCCACCTCGTCCGCTTTCTTCTCATTTCCCCACTCCTCAGACTGGTGCTGTCCACTAGCTCCATCCATACCCCTCCGCTCACTTCCTCACTCAAGCTCCCATCTCCAGTGCTTTACGCAAACTATCCTATTATCAAATATCACGGACGATGGCCCAGGGGTCTCTTCCCTACCTCAATTCTTTTTGACATGTCTACAGCATTTGAAATGACTCCTCCTTCTTGGGGGGAAAAAAAATAACAGTACTCTATCCTTGACCTAAGTTTAATATTACTTAGTGAGATCACGTCTCTCATTCAACAAGCATTTCGAGCACCTACTAAGTGCCAGGCTCCATTTGAGGGAACACCAAGACGAAAGAGGAAAAAGAAAATACATTCCATCCTGAAGGATTTCACTCTCCAATGGAGAGTCTTTCCATTGAGTAAAGAGATTACACACAATAAGCGAACCTCTTCATGGAGGGTGGAATGGAAAAAGTTGTCTCTACAAAGCACACTACCCACGCATAAGACAGAACACCTGGGGTTCCATGGGACTCTGGACAGAGCTTCACGGAGGAGGAAGCAGCAGAGACGGCATATTCTAAGTGGAGAAATCGGCAAACGCTCTCGATGACTTGGCGGAGAGTTGTTTGCCGCTCAGTCAAGGCGGCAAACTGGCTCACCCTGCTGGGGGCGAAGACTAGGCCCTTTATGGCAAGAGAAGAACATAGGCAAGAAAGCAAAATCTGCATGACAAAGGGCCCGTGGGTCCCAGGAGTGGGATTAAATTTCATCCTGTAGGTGATTAGGGAGGTACCGAAGATTCCGGAAACAGCATTGTTTGGTTGTTCGTTTATCCAAAGAAAGCGGAGGATTAAGAGGGAGGCCTCTAGAAGGAAGCAGAGGCCGAGAGGCAAAGGCTCAAACAAAGGGAGTGGAACCCCTGAGGAAGAGATTTGAGGAGGTGCCTGACTACAGGCGGTGGGAGAAGGCCAGGGAGAAATCTAGAATCCCCTACTGCCTCTGCTTGCTCACACCTGAAGACAGGTCTGTCTTCTTCCCTGGTATCCCTACCTGCTCCACTCCAAGCATCGTGCAAAACACATGCGAGGCAAGGTATAAATCTGTGCTGACTTGTCCCATACTCCCACCTTGCTCACCCAATGGTAAGGTAAGTCTACAGCGGGACTCTTCCGCGGGCCTTGCACCCAGAGTGAGAGCGGGAGGCCGCTACGGTGGGCTACAGGAAGATCTCAGGGCACCCCCAGCTGGGTTCTATGTACCATCCGTATGCTCTGCTCCTGGAGTCCTGCACACAGTCACACTCCCATGTATTAAAAATAAAAACAGGGAAAACAGAGCACAAGCTCAGTAGCACTGGGGCCAGGTTCAGAAGTCCAGGTCCGGCTCTGGTTCCGCCACTGACGGGGCAGGACACAGAGCAAGGAGCCTCACCATTCTGGACCTCAGTCTGCCTCTGGGTAGAACAAACAGAGCAAGCCTGACCACCACAAAGGCCCCTCTTGGCCTTCTCAACGGGCAGTGAAGCTCAGTAAGATTTTAAGGACGATTTCTAGTAAAATTGGTTTGAAAGCTAAGCAACTGGCAGAGAAGGGCGCTGTGTGGTCTGAACTAGAAGGGTGAGGTGGCCCCAGCTGGGCAGTGAGGGGCAAGAAAGAACAGCATCCTGCAGCTTAGGTCCCCGGAAAGGCAATTCACAGGCGCAGAGACACATGGGACTTCCTGGCTCGCTTCCTGCGCTCTTGATTCTAGATTCCTGTTTCCTTTTATTGTGACTGTTCCCAGCTTATTGCCTTGATCAGAGTCTATAATTCTTGTAATAAAATCGTGGACCAACCCATATATAAGAAGGGGCCTAAAAGATGATCTTGTCTCGCTCTTCCCCTTCCAGAATAGGAAACTAAAGAAAGAAGAGACATGTAGAAAGCCACAAGGGTATTTGAGAGCACTGCAAAAAATAAAACTCGAGTTGGCCCTACCCTGAGAGCAAGAGTTCTGCCCCACAATCCCAGGCTGCCCTTCAGCTATAGGAACCTTCCTTCCTTTCTCTGACCTTCAGTGCCACCGCTCGTGACAAGGAGAAGTACGACTCGCTGTTCATTCCAGCGAATGTCCACATCATGGGCTGTTGGTGAGGGTTTACCAGATACCAGCTGGGCCCCAGCGCTTAAGAACTTCAAATTCTGTGCTTGCTTCGGCAGCACATATTCTTAAAAAAAAAAAAACCCTCAGATTCTTGTGGTTTCGCAGCAGGGATGCAGAGGGAAGAGACCCGTCATCAACACAGACGAAAGCGAAAACAAAACGAAAACCCACTGTAAATTAAAAGTATTACAAAGGTGGGGCGCCTGGATGGCTCAGTTGGTTGAGTGTCTGCCTCCGGCTTGGGTCATGATCCCAGCGTCCTGGGATCGAGCCCCGCATCGGGCTCCCTGCTCCGTGGAAGCCCGCTTCTCCCTCCCCACTCCCCCTGCTTGTGTTCCCTCTCGCTGTGTCTCTGTCAAATAAATAATAAAGGCTTAAAAAAAAGTATGATCAAGGTAATAAAATCAGGAACCGAGGAGTCTCAAGGAAGCAAAAAAAATAAAGATGCTAAAGTTCACATTGATAAAAAGGGGCAGAATTTGGACTCACCGCACAGCACACGACTTCCCCAATGGGGTCAGACCGAGTGGCTCGGGCAGCAGCCTGCGTGACAAGGGCCCGCAGGACCAATGACCGACTGAAGGGGGATACATATAATCAGGAGGGTCTCTCGGGCATTTTTAACTTGAAGTATTTTTAATTTGGAAGGGAATTCAGAAGAAGAGTCTAGGGAATTTTGTTTTGATTTTCATGCACCCTCATGAATCTCTAGTTTGTCCTAATGGAAACATAGATTATAGTTTAATCAAATATTTCTCCTTTCGTTCTAAATCTGTGTACTGTGACAACCCAGACGTCAATATCTGCTTTCCTACTTCCCTGGCCAGTAAAGAGAGCTCCTCCACAGTACATACTCAAAACCACATTTATCGCTGATGTCGCTGGGGATATAACCTATCACAATCCTCTTACTAATATAAGGCTAAGTGCTCATAAAACACGCAGATAAAGCAAGTTAAAACAGTCTCTAAATACAAGAATGGCATGTAGCCACTTCCACAGTCAGAGTCACACGAAAGATGGACTCAGCATTGCACAGTACACACAAAACCACCCGAATCTCACAAATGCCTCACATCTCAAAGGCAGTCTTTCCATCTTACCTTGGCTCTTTTCTATAAGATCTTCTCATTTTTCTAAAAGTTCTCCCTCGGCATCTTCTCCCAGCACCAACAGCATCTTCTCTCCTAATTACGCCTCATATCAAAGAACATCGCTCCTTTCAAACCCCGGAGACAATCCATTCATGTAGAGCTCTCCGCCAGGCCTCATGAAATACTGATCTAGCTGAAATCAAAGATTCATGAAGCCACATCGGGGAAGCCCAGCTCCGGGCAATAGAGGCGCAACATCCCCCCAGTGGCTTCCATGTCCCCGTCCCTCTCCCATGAGAAGGGGGACCAGGGTCCAGAAGAGCACCAGGAAATGCGAAGCAGACGCCACAGGCTGCCTTCCCTGATCACACACAGCCCTAACCGCCCTCTGGACCACTAATTTTTTCCAGGTCTGCCAACCCCAAGTGACTCAGCAAAGGTACTGCAATAACAGACAACCACAAGCCGCACGGCCTGCCCTTCGCATCAGATAAGCTCGGCACCGATCGGAAAATGACACTAATGTGGAAACACTTTTTTCCCTTAAATGTAAAGGCATGAGAAAGAAGTCATGAGAAAGAGAGCGCCGATCACGCATCAGGCACTTGGAGAGATGCCTCACCTTTATTTCAACGCCACGCCAACCTACAATTAGCACGGTGCCATCTTTCTGCAGCAGGAAACTGATGATGCAAAGTGGCCGGAGGGGAGAAAGTTCGCTCCAGGCTGGAATCTTACTGTATAGAAGCAGGCTGGAAATTGCTACCATAATAAAAATCAAACTCAGCCGCTGGGGAGCCCTCTCGACTGGTGAGGAACGGTGTCAGCCTGGGCGTTATCAACGGTATTCAACAAGGATGAAGAGCCTTGGAAGGGGTGGAAACACATTCTATGTCTCAACTGTCCCCGTCCCTCTCAAATTCACCATCAGTAGGCACCTGTGATTCCGGATGCCCCATCCCTCAACTTCGGCTGGGCTTAGCCTGGACTCATCTAGAACGGGGCAGACCAAGTCTCTCGGTCCCCCCGAGGGGTGGATGGATCTAACCCACCAGCGAACATCAAGACAAGTATCCTATTCAATCAGCAAATTAAAATTTTTTGCTGATGGGGGCGCCTGGGTGGCTCAGTGGGTTAAAGCCTCTGCCTTTGGCTCAGGTCATGATCCCAGGGTCCTGGGATTGAGCCCTGCATTGGACTCTCTGCTCAGCGGGAAGCCTGCTTACCCTCTCTCTCTGCCTGCCTCTCTTCCTACTTGTGAACTCTCTCTTGTCAAATAAATAAATAAAATCTTAAAAAAAAAATTTTTTTTGGCTGATGGCCCAAGACCACCTCACCTGCCCTAGGGATATCCAGAGTTAAAAAATACATAATACACACACACACACACACACACACACACAGATACTTATATAATATATTCATATTAGATCCACAATATATTTATTTTTGTTTCTTTTTAAGATTTTACTTATTTGCCAGAGAAAGAGGCGGTGGGGAGCACACACACACAAGCAGGGGGAGCAGCAGGCAGAAGGAAAACCAGGCTCTCCGCTGAACAAGGAGCCTGATGCGGGACTCGATCTTAGGACCCTGGGATCATGACCTAAGCCAAAGGCAGATGCTTAAATGACTGAGTCACCCAGGAGTCCCTCACAAGACATGTTTTTAAAGGTCTATTTACTTATTACTTCATTCATTCTCTGATACCCATCCACTGAACCTGGACAAGCATGTTTGGGTTTATCTGCACATGTTCAACTGTTTCTTACTAACCCTCCCAGGACACTACTGAGTTGATTAAGACAGTGAAAGTGAATTATTTCCAAACAGCACCTGTCACTCAGAGGGGCCCTAAGCTGGTAGGCAACTGGGGACAGATGCTCTAGGACTCTAGACTCTTCATGGCTATGAGGACGAAGGTCAGAAACAGGCACAGATAATAATTCAAAAGTGCCCCACTTTGGAATCGTTTGCATCAAAGGAATGAGAAACAAAACAGAACTTTTATTTCCCCTGCCCATCCTCTGCTAGAGAAAGCCGAAGGGAAGTTCGGCGGTCCTGTGTCCCGAAGAAAAGAGAGAAGTGAAGTGGGCCAGGTTACCCCAGGCCCATAGCTGGGGATCCCCATTCAGCAAAGCACAAGCCATCTTCGTCTACTCTGTGAAATGAATGAGCCAGCCAGGCCCTAGAATGAAATGAATGACGGTAACCTGCTTCTGTTCTCCTAAGACAATGTGTCCATCCAGCTCCATTTACGAAGGACAGTCTCCTGCTAGAGAGGATGTCCTTCACAGTAAGATGTGGCCAGCTACCAGGATGACCAAATGCGGCCGTTTCTGCTGCCCTCTCCTTGGAAGCATCCGCCACATTTCCAGGTTTTACATTTATTTGCAGGATTTGCACTCACCGCCTGAAAGATGCTCAATAAAAGCTTGCAGGCGAACAAATGAATGAATGGACAATAAATAAACTAGACTAAATCCTTCCAGAGCAGAGGCCAGCCGGAGCCCAGTGGCTGGCGCAGAGCAGCCAAAGCCCTACAGGCGGGTGGAATTCGAACCTTCCTCGCTGGGGCAGCCTGAATGCCTCGTGTGTCCCGCAGGGGAGGTAAAAATGCAGCCAGAGCTTTCCTCCAGGGCGGCTGCTTTAACAGAGCAGAGACCCGCTGAAAGAGTGTCTTACAGTGTTTGGTCTCTCTTTTCCATTTCCTATGGATTTTCACCACCTACATCGTCAGCACACGCACATAAACCTCGCTACGGCGTTACACGGGCCGATGTTTGATACTGTGTAAAGAACACAAGGCCTGAATTAAAAGAGCCAGGAACCCCTCTTCTGGAGTCAGATTCCATCATTATTGAGTTGTACGGATGAGGGCTCGGTGCAGAGTTTCAGTTTCCTTAAGGACCGAGCGGACACAGACGTTCCACCTGCCCCACAGGCTGCCGGAGCGAATGAAGCAATGGATGGCCAAGCCCTGAGCACGCGCCCGGAGGCTCGGTGTGTGCCGGAAGCATGGTAAGTGCTGGAGCAAATGCAAAGGGTCATCGCCCTCTGCGCTGCCTTCCTGGAGCCGGTGGCCTGGGAAGTCACTCTGAAAAGGATAAAGCGCGGCGCAGATTCAGATTAACTGCTGTCCATGCGGCCACCATTCTCTGCTGCTCTGACCGGAAGCTTCCGTGGCAAGGGTCAGTGTCTGTGTCTCCTCTTTCCTCCGTAACCTGCCCCCCCACCCCGCCTGCCTCCCACCACCTTGGGCTCCCAGTTCAAGAGTTCAGACCCCACATCCTGTGATGCCCCGGTCCCCGGCCTTCAAGGCCTGTCTTCAGGCTGTCACTACGGTGCATGAAGAAGGCCCATTTCTCCTGCACGCCCTTCAGCTCCGGGCTTCCGCTAGAGCCGAGAGGACAACGCCAGGAGAACAAATGCCCTGACATCCGACAGCTGCAGAGAGACAACCGGCTTCGCACTGCCGTCTCCCGAGGTCTTGGAAAACGTCAGAGCAGCAGACGCGTCTGCATTCCGAGATGCCCACACCCGAACCAATGAAGTCCTCCTGCCAGTGGGAGGGAGTCCGCCCCCACGGTCAGTCCTCGGCGGTACCCCCCTTGCCCTCCCTCCGCAGAGCAGAGCGGAAGACCTTGCTTTCACAATCCCCGAGTTCTAAGTGTTAGAACATAGACGAATTCTCTTTGGGGGATGTGCCCAAGTAACTCGTTTTTTAAATAAACAGGGATCACAGTGGCGTCATTCATTTCCTCACTCTCTCTCTCCCCTCTCTAGGATGCAAGCTCTCCTAGGGCAGAAACTATGTCATTCACTGTAGTTTCTGGCGTCTAGAACAGCACCTGCCCCGTCACATGTGGTCAATAAATATTTGGTGGATTAACTGGGGAGGGGGGAGGGTAGAATGGAAGGCTACGTGTATTCCCCAATCCTTCTCTCCTCTCAAGAGGACCAACAGTTGCCCTGACCTGGAATGGGAAGGCCAGAAAAAAGTATGGTTGTCATGGCAACCACAGCTCCAAAATTCAAAACATTCTTCAAAACTGCCACAGGTCTTCGGTGGGAAAAGGGTTAGTTACTCCTCTCTGCAGACCGTACCCGGGCTCTGGGTCGACCACTGGCCAAAATATTGCTTCCGACCTGTTCTTGCTTTCTGGAGCCTCGTTTTAGGAAACATCAACCACTCTGCACCTGGGGATGCCAAGTTAAACTCCCTGAATAGAGACCACCCTTAGAAGAACAGCAGTCTCTGTTCTCTGGGCATCTAGAGTCCGATGGAAGACGCAGATGGCACAACAAAATAAAAACACAAAAGAAACCAACAGGCTCAAAGCAAACACGCCCTTATGTAATCATCCAGATTTACATAAATGGGATATTGGCGGGGAGGGGGGGAGGATTATTCAGCTTCAAGAGGACTTCTTGCTTTGCAAAATGATTTACACTAGAATTCCATGAAAATCAAGTTTCTGTGCAGTCCTTCATTCATTTGATTATTTACTCCTTCCCCAAATACCTATTTACTGGAGCTCCTACGATGTTCCAAGCAAAGCGCTCAGCAGGCACTGAATAATTCAAACACTGAATAAAATAAACTCTGCCCTCATAGCTTATGATCCAGTAAAGGATGCACTGTGACCAAATAAACACAATTGAGGAACACAGTCACAAATTAGGACACGTAATAAACACCAGAGTCTGGGGATGCCTGAGGGGCAGTCAGCTAAGCATCTGCCTTCGGCTCAGGTCATGATCCCAGGGTCCTGGGGTTGAGCCCCCCGTCAGGCTCCCTGCTCAGTGGGGAGCCCGCTTCCCCCTCTCCCTCTTCCTGCTGCTCCCCCTGCTTGTGCTCTCTCCCTCTCTGACAAATCAACAAAATCTAAAATAAAATTAAAATAAAATCAAGGAAAAAAACACCAGAGTCTGGAAATACTTCCTGGAGGAAAGATCCAAAGGAGAAGAAAAGAAGGGCAGGGTGGCAAGGTGGGGCAGTGTTACCAGTGGGGAATTCCGGCTGAAGGAACAGTGTCTGTGAAGACACGGAAAGAAGAGAAAGCACCCCACTCAAGGTGCGAGGGGGTTACTCTGGCTGGAGGCACAGGACCAGGAGCAGCAGCGAGGGCATGAAGACCCCTCTGGCGGCAGCCCTTCCCGTGGCCCTTGCGGAGGCAGGGAGATGAGCGAGGAGGGCACTTGAGGAACACACGAGGGAGAGATGGTGGCCTGGAGAGGAGCAACGGTGGTAGAGTTGGGAAGATGGGCTTGAAGAACACCCTCCCAGGGGAGGGAAGCCTCATGAAGCTGACCAGTTCCCATCCCCAGTGAAAGGAACCGAGGAAGAGGAACTGGGCTGGAGGGAAGGAGGGCCGGTTCAAGGACACTGACATGGAGTTTTGAAGAGCATCTCCATGAAACGTCCATTAGTCACTCATAGGTGTGAACCTAGGGCTCAGGAAAGAGAGGAGGTCTGAAGTATGGGAGCGTCATCACCATACAGAAGTAATGAAAGGCACTCAAGTGGATGAAACAGCCCTAGGATAGTGTGTAGATCTAAGAGAAGGAGGTGAAGGGAAAAAGAGAGGAAGAAATAAGAAACCCAGAGTCAGAACCTTAAGCAGATGGACACCGAAGAGACAGACGGACAAGAGCAGCCCATGAATTGTAAGAGCTCATTGTCAGCACCCATAAGTAGATCCCAAAAGCGACATCTCGTAATTAATCAAACAAGTAATAAACCACCGTTCCAGCTTGCGCTAACCCAAGGAGCAAACTCAGACGCCTCGCAGACCACCAAAAAAAGTCACTTTTACTAACTAATAATCACATTAGCATAAGTCTCCAGACTCGTCTCCTTAAACTGTCTTACAGGAAGAAGAAATGGATATTCTCTACTTGACAGAGGAGAAAGACACCGAGACCCGGAGAGATGGGAGTCACCCGTGCAGGACCACACAGCGAGAAAATAAGCTCAACCCCAGACAACAGCTCCTGCTGCCTCAGATGGTCCCCTGGACTGGCGCTAGGGCCTTGGTCCTTGGAAAGACCATCCACAGACAAGGCCTGCGTGAGCTTCCTGAGTTCACTGATGAAGACAGGGCTCCATCCCACACAGAATGGGCTCCCCGCACACGGGGTGGGCTGAATGCCGAGCTGACCGCAGGGTACCTGTACTCCAGATCCCCCTATGCCGCTGACCAACTCCACAGCCTTGGACTTCTGTCTGTTCCAAGTTGAAATGACCCCACAAATCCCATCCACCATGAAGACTAGATCCTCCGGGAGAGATGCAGAGCTGGAATGTCGGGACTATCAGGTGGCAGCTGAGTACAGAGAAGGAAGACAACGTAATGGTGTCATTTAGGTCCTAGGACCCTCCTCCCTCTCCCTTCCAGCTGAGTTTTTCCTCAGACCTTTTTTTTTTTAATGCTGTAGTGTGATGTGCATATTCTCCTGAAATGATCTTTTTCACGTTGCTCTCCACACAGGCCACAAGGTCCTCAATGGAAGGACTGTTGATGTCCAGCCCTGTAGCACAAGCACCCAGCACAGCCCAGTACGTGTCCGATAAATGTTTCAACTGTGAAAATCAGCTCTCCTGAGTTCCCTTGATTTTTCAGCCAAATGTAACTACAAACAAAAAGCATGTCAACTCACAGAGAAGCAACCCAAGCATGGAGAAGGCATTTGAGAAAAAGGACTCTTTCAGGGTCCCTCAGAACTTTCCGAATCAGTGGGCCACTTTCTACTCTGGTCTTCCGACACAGGTGGGCCACCAATCCCCCCAGTAAGTCCGCAGGGCCCCAGGACACCCATGAGGTCCAAGTAATGACTAGCAGAAACCTAGGGCTTCCCTCAGGATCCGCAAACCAAAGCATATGTTACTAGTAAGAAGAAGTCTCTGAAGGAATGTTCTCAAAGGATAATGACCCGTCTCTCATCCTCACTGAAGACGCAAAGAGAAAATGTGTTTGAACCTTACCAGGGGGGATTTCAGTCAGATCTGAGGAAGAACTTGCTCGGTAGTGGGCCTTGAAACACAGAAAGAGGTAACCAACAGAGGTGGTGCAACCCTCTTTCTGAAGTCTTTTTAAAATTTTTTTATGAGGTCTTCATCCGTCAGGAAGATGTGGTTTCATCACAGACAAAGATAGAGAAAACACATGTTGTCACCCATGCTAAGGGCAAACTGTTCCCTGGAAAGGCTCCACCCTGTTCAGAGTAACCTTTATTACTGCCATTCCATCCAACCCTGAGAGGCAAGCAAAAGGTCAGGAAGAGCTCCGGAGTGTAATGGCCCAGCCAAAAGGCAAACACTTGCCAGATCAACACAGATGGCTTTGTGGATTCAGACTGGCCTGAACCCTTAAGCTTGGTTATGGGAACCACAAGGACGAGGCTAAGTGGCATCTCTGATGAGCGGGCTTGTCCCCCCACTTTGGAGAAGCATCTCATCCTGATGGCTCCTCCAAAAACAGTGCCGCAGAAATTCTTTTTTGTCCCCCTTTATTTCACAGACTCACCTGTCCTCAACCTAGGGACAGATCTCCTGCCCTACCTTCGACAGAGACGAGGTAACAGAAGAGCCAATGAATCAAAATGTCTATCACTTAAAAAGGAAACGTGAATGATGGATGGCTCAGTCGGTTGGGCGTCTGCCTTCGGGTCATGTCACGGTCTCGGGTTCCTGGGATCGAGCCCCGTGTCGGGCTCCCAGTCCATCGGGAAAGCCTGCTTCTCCCTCTCCCCCTGCTTGTGTGTGCTCTGTATGTCAAATAAATGAGTAAATAATATTTTTAAAATAAATAAGAAATAAACAGGAAACCTGAATGAGAAAACATAGTGGGTGATAATACACCAAAGATACTGCCAATGGCATCGCAAAATGACGAGCTCTATCTTCCTTTCCCCTACAAATTTTACGGTGACTAGCTATTTTATTACACATACAATAGCCACTGGTTTTTAGGACACAAAAACTTCTGTTAAGAAGCTGGAAGATCCTTGCCGAGCCTCAAAAAGATGTCACTAAACCAACGGTCCACTATGTTTTTCTTTATTTTCCTAATTGTTGAGTCAAATCATGCAAGGGTTACCATACCCTCCTCTCCCCCACTGGGCCTCCAAGGCAAATTCTTTTTCCATAGTTGTGGAAGAAGGGGGAAAAACCAAGTGGGTTGGTTGGGTTATTTTTTAATTTTTTTTTTTTTTTTAATTTCCCTCACTCAGCCCCCTCACTTCCTGACTAAATTTGCCAACCAAAAAGCAGCAAGACTAAAACCCTCTGTGGTCAGACCAAGTAGGTACGAGGCAGCAGGCGGGGAAGAGGCATGATAGCAGCATTGTGCTGACACGGGGAGACCTCACAAAGCCCCAGGAAGCTCCGGAGAACAGACAGTTAGAAACCAGCCCAGACTTGAGGTCAGAGGCCTGAGTTCTGGGCCATAACCCAGATCTGCCACTGAGACGTGCCTGTGGCCTTATTTCTTTATCTCATCAACAAATCAGAGTTGAACAACCAGAATCTCAACACGAGTGTGTATGAAGGAGGCAGAACCAAGGGCTTCATACCGTCGGACCCAAAACGACGTATGGGGGGGCTCCAGTGGGAGAACCCCAGATTTCCTTACTCCTCGCCTCCTCCACCCACTGATCTTAGCTGAGCCACAGCCCACCACTGGCTGATGATTCTGAACTATTTGAATTGAAAATCCAGACACACAGTGTCTGGGAAACAGAGGAGAAGATTTGACACCAGGACTATTTTTAGAAGGTGGCACGTGGCTGCTCAGAGTTGCAGGGGGCAGGGGGGAGGGGGAGTGCCGGAACCAGCCACCACCTGACATCTCTTTATCACAGCTGCAAACATCTCCGTCCTACCCACATTTGATTTTCAGTTTTGCATCCTGGATGGAAGCTTTGCCATCTCCCCGGAGAGCAGGAAGATGGCTCAGGGGCCGACGTCCCAGGACAAGAGTTGGCAGACCTCCCTCCCCACCCGCAGGAGATGTGTAAAAGCTGTATCTTCCTTCACACCAGACACGACAGCCCTCTGGCCCATCACCACACTGATATGGGCTACGGAGGCAAGAACCCAAGAGGGGAAAAGCTCCAGAAAGAGCCCTCGGGCTGCAGAAAGCTCTTGTACACACCGCAACCCAGCAACCGTCCCCGGGCTCTCAGGCCAGCTTGGTTCGGTGTCTGAACACTTGCTCCGGCTCCAGGGCCCGGTGGCTCGTGCACGGAGGTCAGGCAGGAAATTCCCCACCAGCAGCTTAGCCATTCAGACGCCTTAATGGAAAATAGCGTTACCCTAGAAGCAATTATCAGTGGCCAGCCTAGCAACTGGTGGACGGAGCGGACCCAGGAGAAACTAACCGCACAGGGCAGAGTCATCACCTGCTAATCTGCCCCGGGATCACACCGGGCTCCTGCCTGACACGGAATGGGCGCCCCCTGAGTGCATAACCACCATGGAAACTCTTAAAATACCAACGCCCACAGAGGAGCCTGGCCAGTGCGTATCAGCCCATGGGACTCCATCTCAACCTCCACAGTTTGCACAAATTGTTAGAATCTGGAAACCACATCTCCAGCCAAAGGCTGGCTGCTTCTCACGGAGCAGTCTGCCCAGGCCGTCAGCATGGGTCCCCCCTGCCTACGGCAGTGCTTGCCCCCAAGCCCTACAGCTCGCTCCCCGGAGCCCTTCCCATCCTGCTGACCTCATTCCTACCTTCTCTCACACCCTTCCCCTCCACGTGTATGCTTTCTCAAACATGCTTGAGAGCAACGATTTCCAGAGCCTGGAGCGATGGTACAGTGTCCCGGTGGAGAGCTCAGGCTCTGCAACGGTTCAAATCTCCCTCTTGCTTCTGTGGGACCAGGAGCAAGTTAATCTCGAACTTCTGTTTCTCAGCCGTAAAACCCGCCGGGGGGTGTTTCTTGGGATTGTATATTAAAGGCACTTGGCAAGAAACTTGGCACATAGTGAGATGCTGTCCCCGCCCTCGAGGATTTAGGGGTCCGGTCCAGTAAAGGCTTTCTCTAGTTTCACCTTTACCCAGCACCAGTTACTTACTTAATCTGTGGACAGATCACAGGTCTCCTCTGCATTTGTTTTTGTTGTTTTGTGTTAAGAAAGAATGACAGTTTTCTCAGGCGCCCGGGGGCTCGGTAGGTAAGCCGTTAAGCATCTGCCTTTGGCTCAGGCGACAATCCCCAGGTCCTGGAATCGAGTCCCGCGTCGGGCTCCTTGCTCATGGGCTGTCTGCTTCCCCCTCTCCCTCTGCCACTCTGTTTCTGAGCGCGCTCTCTCTCTCTCTCTCTAATAAATAAAATCTTTAAAAAAAAGGAAAAAAAAAGAAAGCATGACATTTCTCTCTCCCAGCCTCCCTGTGCCTCTCATACATGGCAGGGTGTGCACAGAGGTGATGCACGGGGCGTCTGGAGGCACAGCTCACCCTGCTCCCTTGGAAATGGAGCCGAATCCGGAAATGAGACTCTCTCCAAAGGCTGAAGAATCAAGACAAATGCACCACTGATACTGTAACCTGCCAACCCGCTGGCACTCCCAGCTGGAGAGCCTGGCCCAACCAGGCTGGGCAGAATCAGTGAGAGGCCTGAGGTCAGATGTGGGTCGCAGAGCAGAAACCCCGAGACTCCAAACCGATAGGACTCTAAGCAGCTTGAGGATATCACACAGACGAGGGGACAGAACCGCCAGGGGGTCATGGTGGTGCAATTAACGACAATCCCGGGGATTCCTGGAGGGTAGAGAAGCAGAGACGCGCTATGTCCCCTGGAAAGAGAGCCTACAGGGAGCCATCCACATCTGCTCACTGGGCCCGTCAGCTTTCCGCTCTCCCTCCAAGGAACGAGGACAGGATGCCATCCCGCCAAACGTGGTGCCGTCCAATTTCTGACTTTTCACCAGATTCTGGCAGGTCAGAGAGTTCTGAACAATCACCATAACCAGTTTTGGCCAAGGAATTTAGGGAGACGTGCAGGTACTAATTCCAAAAGCTTGACCCATCAACTTCAGACTCTGCTTTTTAGGGAACTCAGAGGGCAACATGGCCAGCAGGAAAAAGAAAAGTGCCATCTTACGTTAAATGATGGTTAAGACACCAATTCCCAGACCAACCACAGGAAGAACAGTGGAAGGCTCGAGAATTAGCTGCCTCAAATACCACTCTGCACGTCTCTCCCAGGTTCTAGAACCTATAGCAGCTCCCCAGTGACCTGAGTCCCCTCTATATACAGAGCACACTGTCTTGGGGAATCTCAGTGCATCTTTGTTGACTGATAAAGTGAAGTTCCAACTCTTCAACAGAAATCAGAAATCAGCCCATCCGTTCACCTCCCTATTTTCCACATCCCTCATTGAGGCGACTCGTGGTCATCCATTCCCGTCTTCAAGCCAATCCCCCCAAACTGTTCCACCACCAAGAACCTGGTCTCCGTTCCAAACCCTGCTCTCAGGGTGCCTGGGTGGCTCAGTCGGTTGAATGGCCGACCCCTGATTTAGGCTCGGGTCATGGTCTCAGTGTCCTGGGATTGAGCCCTGCTTTGGGCTCCTCCGTGCTCAGTGGGAAGTCTACATGGGATTCTCTGTCTCTGTCTCCCTCTGCCCAACCCCATGCTCTTTCTCTCTCTCAAATGAATACATAAACCTTTAAAACAAAACAAAGCAAAGCAAACCCTCTGCTCTCCACAGTAAGTAGATGCATGGCTGCCTCGGGCCGGAGAAGAGGGATAGGAACACTGAGGGTGATATATATAAAGGGCACGGGTTTCCTTCTGGGGTCAGACAATGCTCTAAAATGGACTGTGCTGAGGGTTGTGCATATTGGGAATATGCTAAAAACCACTGAGCTGTAGACTTTAAAAATGAGGGAATGGTACGGTATATAAATTAGATCTCAATAAAGCTGTCACGGGGAAAAAAAAAACTCAGCTCTGAACCCATCTCTTCCAGGAAATTCTCCCTAACTTATGAATAAAGATCATTCCCTTCCGAACAGTAGAGAAAAAAAAGAACCCTTCTTTCTCTTCTTTTTAATTTATTCGCCAACAAACATGTATTGATCACCATAAAAGCCCAAGTGCAGTGCTAGACATTGAGGAAACGAAGATGAACCAGACCAAACTGGGCGTGGGTTACTGCACTACTGTACCCCAAGGACCTGGGCTCCCCAAACCACACTGACTTTATCATCTTCTCCACTTCTTTCTTCCTAAGGTTAAAGGAGAGGGGAACAAAGGCGGGGGGGGGGGGGGGGTCCCCCAATCCTCTTCCTCTTTCTCTGTTTAACTTGTGCAGTTAAAACCCACAGCCCCTTGCCTTCTGCTGCATCAGACTTCAGGGCAGCCTGCAAGGTGCTATTCTGGCCCAAGGAGAGGTAGATTCTGGAGGGAGAATGGGAAGAGGATGTCACGCTGGGCCTGGTATGCTAATCCCCCCTGGCTGAACCAGGCCAGAGCAGAGCAATTTTCCAATCCTGGAACAGATGAGGGGTCCCAGGTGCTGCTCCGGGACACTTGAGTGTGGAAGCTTATATCCTCAAGCAAATCCAAGCACTCACAGAATAATCCACAAAACACTCACAGACAATAATCCTTCACCGTGACGCGGCATTTTCACATGTGGAAAACGTTTTCACGCGTATGACTCCAGAGACGCGTCTCCCCTTCCATGGATGGAGAAGGGGAGACGCACAGAGCGGTGAATGAAGTGGGGTATCCGAGGTCCCACAGAACTGGAATTTAAACTGAAATCCCCCGAAGATGCCTGGGTGGCTCAGTTAGTTAAAGGTTTACCTTCAGTTCAGGTCATGATCCCAGGGTCCTGGGATTGGGCTCTGCATCAGGCTCCCCGCTCAGCGCAGAGCCTGCTTCTCCCTCTCCCAGACTACCTCCCCCACTCATGCTCTCTCTCAAATAAATAGATAAAATCTTTAAAAATAAAAAAATTAAAACAAACAAACAAACAAACAAAACCCTGAAATCCTCTGGCTTCCAGTCCAATATTCTTTCTGCTCTACCGCCCTCAAACGCCAGCTCCTTTTCTCCGGGAATCTTGCTGGGCATCTATCTACAAGTTTCTACTCATTTGATTGCTTCTTTTCTCTCCAAGAAGCCTTCCATTTTTAAGACCTACACATGATGGGGTTTTGTGTTTACCAAGATCCAGAGAGATGCCAACACGAGGCAGTGTACAGTGGTTAAGAGTAGAGATCTGAGTCCGACCGATTTGGGTTCGAATCCAGAGTTTGCCTTTATTCTACACATTCACGCATGTTCTTTTAATCCGGCAGGCCGTTACTTAAAAGACCTGCCTTCATCTACACCTAAAAGGTGAAAATAATTCCTGATTTTAGGAATACTGAAGATTCCACGGCACCCTTAGACAACTCTCTTAGACAACTCTAAAACCAAGAAAGCCTTCCTTAATTCCAACCAAATCCACTTCCATCCTCACCCTGGCCAGCAATGCAAGCCTCTTTCCCCCTTATTGTGTCCTCAAGAGGTGTGGCAAATCCCAAAATCAAAACGGGGTCTCTATTAGGGTCTCTCACATCCGAGGGGAAAGCTGACAAACTGTGATGAACTATTTTCATTCAAGATTAGCTCCTGGTTGGCTCGGTTGGTAGAGCGGGGTTGTGACTTCAAGCCCCACACCGGGCATAGATTACTTAAAAAAAAAAGAAGGAGAAGAAGAAAATGGAAGAGGAGAAGAAAAAATATAAAAAAGATTAGCTCCCTCCAAGCTTGGCCTCCTCCCCTCTACTCTGTTGAAAGGGCGGCATGATGACATACCAGACAGAAAGAATTGTTATCCTCAGATCCACAAAAAGCTCTACAAGGATAACCACTTTCAGTCACCAGAAAAGAGATCCTGGAAAGCTTGGCATAACGCCACTGATTCTTCAGTGTCCCTCAAAGACACAAGGCTCATCCTACTTCTTTCTTCTTCTAATGTTTTTTATTATTATTACTATTATTTTACTTTTTGCAAGTTCTGCACCCAACATGGTGCTCGATCCCATGACCCGAAGAGATCAAGAGTGGCAGACTCTTCCAGCTGAGCCAGCCTGGTGCCACCACCCTGCTTTTTTTTGCCTTTGTCCATGTTGTTCTCCTTTCCTGATCTCATGTCCCTGACCTCACACTTTTCCTGCTGTTTTTCTACCACCCATCTGTGTTTGCCACAGTTTGAGACTCCCCCTTCCAGAAATCATTATGTCTTCCAATGGTTCTACCTCCTCCACAGGAGTGAAACTCACAGGTCTTAATCTTAATTACTTATACAAGTCTCTGCCCACTCTCCTTCTCAAAGCTAGTATTCCCTTTTCTCCCTTCCATCTCTCCTTCCAGGATCCCATCGACATCAGCTGGTACCAGACCATGTTCAGAAGAACATTCAATAAATACTTGCTGAATTGAAGTGAGTGAAACTGAACAGGCTGGGAGGAGGAGTCCTGGGGAAGGTGGCCAATCCTCCAGCTCCCCCACAGGAGACAACCCTAGAGACAGGACCCTAGAGTCTGGAAGTAAATGGGCAGAGTCCATGCTACAAAGAGCCAGTGAGGATCCCTTACCCCCCCAAACCAGGCCGTGGGCTTGCCTCCAACACACTCCTAGCCAAGGTCCAACCAAGCTGCCCTATGTTTTTCTACACGAACTTCTCCCACTTCTCCCAGGACAAACCGAACTTCTCCCACTACTCTGATGCCACATTATCCCAGGCAAAAAAGTAGCAGGCACAAACCAAAGTAGCACAGAAGCAGCTCTACAGGTCGGAAGACTCTCTGTAACAGAAAATGAAAACTCCAGCACATCGGCTACACGTGTGGGCCGGGACAGGCAAGCTGGTGTGGCCAAAATACATCATAAAAACTGAAATGGGAGTTCAGCAATAGGAGTCTAAGGGGAGGCGCCCCTTAACCTCGCACCTTCTGTTACCTCCACGTCTTAAATGGTAATGACAGTAGTACCTAAGGCAGAGTTTTCATGATACAATGTGCTCCCCGTCGTGACCTGCACGTGATAAGGGCTCAATAGATATTAGTTGCCATGGATTTACCATTCACTTTGCTATGAGGATGGAATGAGATGGAATGCGACGGGAACCCCCCCACCCCCCCAGGTGTATGGCACAGGAGGAAGTCGCAGGCCCCAGGCCCCGGCTTGGGGCGACACGCGTGCAAGCCGAAGTACTCCCGGCCCTCGAGCGGGGAGCAGCGGTGCCCGAAGCCCACTCTGGCCAGCCCCTCCTCCCCGCTTTCCTCCGCGAGGTGTCGGCCAGGACGCCCCCCCCCCCCCCGGGGAGGGAAAGGGGAAGCAGAAAGGGGGGCGGCGCAGGGACGTACCTGCTTTCACTGCACTCCTTTCGCTCCCTCACCCTGAGCCACTTGCGGAGGAGGAAGCGCTTTCGGCGCGGAGAAGCGCTGGGTGTGGAGCAGTTGGACCAGGGGGTGTCCTCGTCGCTGGAGGGCGTGATCTCGATGGACGGCAGCTGCAGGAATTCCTTGCCCGGGGCCAGGACGCCGGGCAGGTCCCGGCTCAGCCCGGCCTCCAGGCTCTGCTCCTGCACGTTCTTCATGCGGCGCATCTTGAAGCGCCGGCGGCGGAGCGTGGGGGTAGACGAGCTGGACCAGAGCGGGCTGCCCTCGGGCGCGCCCTGGGGCTCGGGCACCTGCAGGGCGGGCGGCTGCAGGTTCTCCAGCATGTTGGCCGCCGGCATGGGGGCCCGTGGCGGCAGTGCTCCCTCGGCGCCCTCCTCCAGCTGCCTCGCTCCCCACCCCTGGCCGCGGCGCGCTCGGCCCGCTCTCGTTGGGAAACGCTCGCCGCTCGAGCCGCGCGGAGAGGGCAAGTTCGTCTCCCCGCGCGCCGCTAGGCAGGCGCGCGCCGCCGCCGGGGCCGAACTTTCCGGTGCGCGCTCCCCCAGGCTGTCGGCGCCGGCCCGCCCCGTCCGCCGCCCGCCGCCACCCGGCCGCCCTCCTGGGGCTCCCGCGGCGCGCCCGCTTGTTTTTCTTCCGCGCTCTCCCCGGCCTGCTTGCGTCTTCGCCTTAGCGGGACTCGGCGGCGCGGGGCCCCAGGGGGCGGCTCGGCAAACTCTCAGCGGCTGGCGATCGGCCGACCAGGCTGGGGAGCCGGCGTGGCGCTGTAGGCAGGCGGAGAGCAGGAGGGAGATGGGGAGAGAAAGAGAGAGAGAGAAGAAGCGAGACACTGGATGAAAACAAGAAAAGGAGGAGGGGGAAACTAAGAGGGAAGGGAGGGGAGGTCATTTCTGTCCAGAAAGGGCATGCACAGGCAGCGACAGCTAGGGTAACTGTAGACAAAATCCCTTGGGGAGGGACTCTACCTCCGAGTAAAGGCTGCTCCAATCAGCCTAATGAAACAGGATCACAAACCAAACTTTCTCAAAGCAGCGATTGGCCAGGCAGCTCTCATTAGTCTAATGCCCAGCTTTTTCTTCGGGGCCAGCAGGGGAGGGGGAAAGGAGAACGGAGCAATCAGGAATTCAGTTCTCATCCCCCGAGGCCACCCAAGACAGGGTTGGGGGAAAACTAGGGGCTTTTCAGCAGGATGTTTTCTAAGAAAAGTGCTTTCTTTAAATTATGTGGGAGTGCGGGTAGGGGCGCAGAAAGGCTGGGCATAGTCAGAGGATGACAGCAAGCTTCCGGGAGGCTGCTTCCAAAATGACAAGTTGAGAAGAGAGAACAGTTCTCCTGTGGAATCAGCTGAGGACAGCGGACAGGACATACCAAGGAAAGACAGACAACAGGACCCGAGAGACACAGGACACACAGGACCAGTAAGGAAAAAGGACTGATCCCTCTCCATCTTGAGCGACCCGGTCAATACCACAGCCCCATCCCAAAGCACAAAATGAAGGTACTGGAGGGTTGAGCCCCCAGAAGGCAAAGCATCCAGCAAAGCCTTCCTGGGAGTTACGTTCCTGGGGGACGATTCAATTCTGCTTCTACCTGCAAGGGGTATGGACTGGGTCCCAAAAAAATCTTCTAGGTCGTGGAACCTAGAAAGTGAAGCAGCCCTGGCAGTGTCTGAAGGTAGGCTGACCCACTACCTCCCTAGACCCACGTACCTACAGCCCTAAGAGCCTGGCCGGAGACCTGATCCACTTCAGTGAGGCAACTGCTATCAGGACTGAGCATAAACCAGCCCAGCTTGTAGTGCAGAGGCTGTAACGTTCCATTTTCCTCCCTTCCAGCCCAGCACAAATGCCTCTCCACTATTTGCTTCTCCACAAAGTAAGGACAGCTGGTTTCAAACAGACCAGGAGGAGCACAGAAGAATGCACCGTTAAATCCACAATCCAACTCACCTGTTCTTCTCTGCCCCTCTCTAGGGGTCCAATTCAAAGTTAAGAGCTGATGCCCCAGCTTCCCTACCAGGATGAAGGACACAGTGTCCCGAAGCTGCAAGAACTCACAGGAAGAAAATCTGTCCCTACAGGTCAGCAAAACATCAAGCATGACAACTGGCCATGGGTCCATCACGCCCCAGAATGACCCATGGAGGGGAGCTCAAGGTATCAATGTCCAAGAGGCCAGGCAACTGAGGGAAGTCAGTTTTGCACTGGGACAGAGATAGTGTGGCCAAAGGCCAAGGCCAGGCCCACCTGTAAATGACTGCCCAAATCATCAGCTGGTCTTATTTCTGACTCTACACATCCGGCCACTGGCTCGCTCAAAGGTGGTTTTGGTATCACTCTATTTTAACTCCCAGACATGACACAGAAAGGAGAAACCCCTTCAGGTGTCAGGCCTGGCAAGGAGCAGAACAGTTCTTCCGGCCCCAGGAATGCGGAGGGCCTGGGACAGGCAACTCCAAACTTCTGGATACGGAGTAAAGTCAAGGCACCAGAGTTGCTCATTGCCTTGGACTTCCCCCAAGGATGCTCACTGCCTTGGACTTCCTCCAAGGACAAGGGCTTTGCAGGGGATCAGATAACTTCCCATTGCAAGGAACCTGCCTTTTGAGGGGCCTGCTGAAGTACGAAGCGTGAGGATTCACAACACAGGGCTAACCCACTTGATGGGTACTGGGGTGGGGGAAAGAGAGATTCAGGAGGGTAGCAGGCCCTTGAAGTTGATCACCAGCACTCTGAATTTCAAAGGATGCGTCATAAAAGGAATAAAAGTCACCAAGCTCCCTCTTCCGACAAACTGCAGCCGCTTTTCCCACCCACAATAGGATTCTGGACCTAAAATCGAAAATCCTAGGAGATTTAATTTACGCCTTGGGCACTGCAGTAGTTGAGAACGATCATTTACATTTTACCTGGCCTGAGGGAAAACCTCCTCCAAACGAAATCTGAAATGGTTTCACTTGGCTGAGAAGCAAATATCCAGAGGACATCAAGGCCCCCAGCACCATCCTTTCTTACTTCCATGGCAGTCCCTTCTCCCCTTCTACTAAACCCTGTTCAAAATACACCCTCCCATCCTCCTGCAGCTGTTTCTGTTTTATTATTATTATTTTTATTTATTCTTTTTTTTTTTTTTTACCACGGCACCATCGAGTGAGATGATGAAGGGGGACTGCTTTGAGAAAGGAAAGCCCCTTCGACGGCGAGCCATCATTACTATTGAGACCACAAGCCTGTAGAGGGAAGAACCAAGTCTCTCCTCCCTTAGATTCTCTTTAGTATCCTGCGTGGTTTTGTTGTATAGTAACCTTTACACTTTTGTAAAGGACTTTCACACATAACATTTTATCTTCCCAGCGACCCAAGGGTGAGGTAGAACTTTATCCAAGGTCATAGATTTAAAAAAAAAAAAAAAGTGAAAGGCAAAACCAGAACTTGAACCCAGGTCTTCTGAGGCCCATTGGAGGCCCCCAGAATCTCACCAGGTGTATCAGCTCAGGAAAACAGCAGGTCCCCGGAAGCACCCGAATTCTACCAGCCCTCACCTCGGCTGGGGATATCACGAAGCTATATGCAGCTATTCGATCCCATTAGTCATTTTACAAGTGGGAAAATGGAAGCAGGAAATCTTTAAAAAAAAAAAAAAAAAAAAAAGCAATTTCCCAAAGCAGCTGGTGGCAGGGGTTCAGGACTAGGGTTTCCACTGGGTACTTCAGAATCTCAGTCCCTGCATTCCTCTCCCCGCCTCCCCCTCCCCACCTCAGTCCCACATTTGGCCCCAGCAGACCCTGTGTTCCCTGGGGAGCTGACCTCACCTCTGGCCTCCCAGACAGGTGGAAAGCTGGAACAACCTGGCCTCCCCTCCCCCACCCGCAGCCAGGCCTCTGACTTTAAATGAAAGGAGCTCATATTACCAAGCAACTGTTGTTTATGCTCAGCTGTTCAGGCTCCTTTTTCCTGCAGACACAAGACACCCAGCACCTATTACTTCTGCAGACCCACTAACTACAGTCTGGTTTGCAGCCAGACTTTGGGAGGGAGCCTGACTGAACGGTACGGGAATGTACCGTGAAGCTACATCTCTCCTGGGCGCACATCCAAGTGAGTGTGAGCTACAAGGGGCAGGTCCCCCACGACCGCCCATCCCACCTGCCCCAGGGTTGCCAAGGACAGGCAACTCCCAAGAGCCAAGGCAGGACTGCCCCCTCCAACACAGCTGCCACACACGCCAGAAAGTCCTCGCCCTCCAGCTTGGGATGTGGGGTCTGTCTCCTGCACAACATGAGAACAAGCAAAGCCCAGGGCTCGCCCACGCAGAAAGGGAAGCAAGCAGCAGGCCTCCACGGAGTGGACCTTGTTACTGCGGGAGAAGCTAGAAATCTGACAGAAGTGTGAAGGGTGCTGCGCACAGGGTTATTACCTATCTTCAAATACAAAGTGAAGGGTGGCAGACCTCACTCTCTGGCTCTCCTTCTGCCGCTGAGCAAGAGAGGGGAGTGTAGAGCTCCCTGTGGGGGATTCAGGTTGGATGATAAGCATCTACTGAGGCTAAATCCAGTTAGGGACTGGGATGAATGACCCAGGATGGATAGCCTGGCTTTCTCTGAACATCTCAGGTAACTGGAGCTCAGTGGGAGGCAGCAGCAGGAAAGAGATGACGTCTTAAAGGCCCAGGCCCCCACCCCATCCCCAGGGGTCTGTGAGGCCCCAGATTCTCTCTCTTTTTTTAAAAAAAGCATAAAACAAAGTCCATCTGAACAGATGCACATCTGGCCCCAGGCATCTTGATGACTGGATACTAAACACCTCCCTGAAACCTACAAACCGCTTTTGTATCTTGCATGGTGAAATAGAAAATCAGGGAGTAATCAGTAGGGTGGGAATGGGACCAGGAGCCGGGAGTGGGCTGACAGGAGCAAGAGAAAGGACTGGAAAGAACAGGCGTCAACCCCTCCTGGTATCTCAGTTCTGTTCCTTTTACTAATCCCTACCTCATTTCCCCGTGAAGGTGTGAGCTACTGAAGAAGTCAGAGGAAACCGCATGGGATCTGTGTGGTCAGGGGAGGGCAGAGCGTGCTGGCTGAATGAACAGTCTCACTAAAACCACAGTTGGCCAGCCACCTCATCCAGCATCTCCTGAGGAAAGGAAGAAAATGCCACAAGACTTGTATGGAGTCTAGTTGCCAAGGGCAGAGCGCTGGCGAGGCCTCTCAGCCACAGGGAACACTCTCAGACACAGGGAACGCACACAGCGCTTCCGCTAGCCTTCAGCAGGGGCCAGGGTGAACAATGACGTCACCTCAGGAGAAGGACTGTCACCAGATAAGCCTCCCTGGTTTAACTGCTCATCAAAAGGCTTAGGAGTCAAAGAAGAGTATTTTGCACAACAACATTTGGCTGCCCCGTGTTCTTGACACCAGGATACCAAGGCAAAGACATCATCTCTTGTCCGCTAAGCCTTACAAGGACAGTCTGTGTGCAAACCAAGGTCGGAAGAAACTTCCTGACGTCACCCTGTCTCCTTGCTGTCCTTGCAGGTGGTATGATCTGGGGATTCCACTACTTTCCTTGGAGGCACCAAAAACTATTGGCAATATAATGTAGTGATTAAGTGCACAGGCCCAAGGCGTGCGATCTCAGCTTTAGACCCCATTTCCTCACTGACTGGCTCTTTGATTCGGGGGTAGGTTACTTAGTTTCTCTGTCTCAGCTTCCTCACCTGCAAAATCAAGGTAATTGATAGCATCTCCCTCCTGGGTTGTGAGCACTGAACAGTCTAGGACACTCAGAACAGTGCTTGGCCCACGGGAAGCGGTCTATAAATGTTAGTCTTTGTTATGCTGAATTAAGTCCCCTTATAAAACCCATGTGAGGAAGCGTGTTGACTTTCAACTCAGTTTAATGGTACAAGTACTTGTTAAGCTATAGCACTATGTGAGGTCCCTTACTTAGTGCCAGGAATACAGCAAGATAAGTAAGACATGGCTTGTGCAGAGCAAGGCCGAGTTAACTTCGTGCAAAATCTAAGTGCAAACAAGGTAGGAGTGGGAGGATTGATAAATTGTAACTAGAGGGAAAGATGTGGTCCAGGCAGGCTCTGTGGAGGTATTGGTACTTGAGGCGAAGTATAATTCCAACAGGAAAGAAGAATAGGACATTCTGGGATAAAGAAACAGTTGTAGTAGGGGCACCTGGGTGGCTCAGTGGATTAAAGCCTCTGCCTTCAGCTCAGGTCATGATCCCAGGGTCCTGGGATTGAGCCCCACGTCTGGCTCTCTGCTCAGAAGGGAGCCTGCTTCCTCCTCTCTCCTCTCTCTCTGCCTGTCTCTCTGCCTACTTGTGATCTCTGTCTGTCAAATAAATAAATTAAATCTTTAAAAAAAAAAAAGAAAGAAACAGTTGTAGTGAAGGCACTGAGGAGTCAAAACTCATGAAGGGTTTTTGATGATAGGGAGAGATAAGTCAGGGCATATGGAAGGACATAGAGGAGATGAGGACAAATAAGAACCAGGTTGGTAAGTTTTCAACGTGTAGATTTTATTCTTTAAATAAAGAAATGCTCTTCAAGTTTTTTTTGTGGGGGGAGTGCTATTATCTACCTGTATTTGAGGCACATCCATTCTAGTGACTAAGAAATACATACTGGAGGAACAAAATATGGTTACACAGAGGCTATCGGGAGATTATGGTCAACATTCCACATTTTTAGAATATCAACTATAGGCACAGCAAATCATTCAGGTAAAAGATGGGGGAAAATCGGAAATAGGACAGGAAAAAAATGTGGAATAAGAAGAGGGGGCAAGGAAAAGAAAAGCCCTATGAATATCTATTCAGAGACACAGATGGGAAGAAAACCAAGAATGAGGGATGATTCGGAAGTCTGGAAAGGAGCCGTTTACTGAATGCCTACTGCGAACCAGGCACTGGGCTAAGTGTTTACGCACAAAATCCCATCTAACCGTCCCAGCCACCCTGAGAAACAGATATCAAAACACTAGTTTTAGGATGATGAGAGATTTTATTTTTTTAAAGATTTTATTTTTTTTGAGAGAGAAACAGTGAGAGAGAACATGGGAGGGGAGAAGGTCAGAGGGAGAAGCAGACTCCCCAAGGAGCTGGGAGCCCCATGCGGGACTTGATCCTGGGACTCTGGCATCATGACCTGAGCCAAAGGCAGTTGCTCAACCAACTGAGCCACCAAGGCACCCAGGATGATGAGAGATTTTAAAAAAAGGTCACTTGCCCACATTCATACCACTAGCAAGGGGAAGATGGGCACATATTTCACTAGGTTCTCTTCACTTTAAATCTCATGCTTTTTCAATTACATCACATTTAAGAAAGATAAATGATGCCAAACACCATAATGAAGTCAGGCAGGAGGAAGATGGAGATAATTCCATTAGATTTTGTAATTGGGTCACTGGCGACCTCCAAGAGAACTGCAGTGGAGGGGCAAGAGAGGAAAGGCTACGGTCAGAAGTTCAAGAGCAAGTGGAGAAGGAATCCATGCAGGCAGCAAGGTTACACCACGTCTTCCAGGAATTAGGCAGTTTAAAGAGTGAGGGACATCTGTTTTTTTTTTTTTTTTTTTTAAGATTTTATTTACTCATTTGTCAAAGAGAGGGAGCACAGCAGGGGGGAGAAGCAGGATCCCCACTGAGCGGGGAGCCCGACAAGGGACTCCATCCCAGCACCCTAGGATCATGACCTGAGCCAAAGGCAGACACATAACCAGCTGAGCCACCCAGACATCCCTCTATTTTTTTTAAATGACTTTCTAATTTTTTTTTTAATTTTTTAAGAGAGCAAGGTCAAGAAGAGAGAGGGGCAGAGTAAGAGAGGAGAGAGAAACTCAAGCACTCCATGCTGACCGTGGAGCCCGATGCAAGGCTCGATCTCACATCCTGAGATCACGACCTGAGCCAAAGTCAAGAGTCGGACACTTGTCTAACCGACTGAGTCACCTAGGTGCCCTGAAATCTATTCATTTTTAAATAGTCATTGAGGGGGCGCCTGGGTGGCTCAGTGGGTTAAAGCCTCTGCCTTCGGCTCGGGTTGTGATCTCAGGGTCCTGGGATCGAGCCCCGCGTCGGGCTCTCTGCTCTGCGGGGAGCCTGCTTCCCTCTCCCTCTGTCTGCCGCTCTGCCTGCTTGTGATCTCTCTCTGTCAAATAAATAAATAAAATCTTTTTAAAAAAAAAATTAAATAAATAAATAGTCATTGAGCATCTACTGTATTAAACACTCCTCTAGGACCTACAGCTGGGCTGTGAAAAGCAGTGCGTGTGTTTGTGAGAGGGAGAGAGGTGGGGTGGGGGACATGTAGGGCGTAGGGATAGCAAGTTTTTTTCCTTTTAATTTGTATTTGTGTTTTCTTGTTGGTAGATGTTACGTTTAGAGGAACAAAACGTGACCATGATTATGCCATTTAAAACAGAGTTCTGCCTGTATCTGCAAAGAAAACTGAAGCTTGGTGGTGTACCTGGTAATCTAGCAAATCAATCAAAAAGTATTTAATATGCTCAAACTCTAAGCATACCATAATACTAGGTACGGTGAAAGGCTTCTTTAAAGTTTCTGCGAAACTATTCATTTATTCCTAAAATAATTGTGAATGCCTATCAAAGATGACCCTGGCCTCTGTTGCTTCGAACCTTGGAAGGGGAGGGGAGAACAGAAAACCAATCCAAGAACTACAATTTGGTAAGAAATTACACTTGAGTGGAGGCATGTGTCTAATGCTGTGTGAGCCCAGAGGAGAGAGATTTGATCCAGAAAGATCTTCATGGAGGAGACAGTGCCTACCCAAGGTTGAAGGTCAGCAGAGGACTTTTCCACATAGAGGAAGGAAGTATGCTTCCAGACAGATGGGCCACACATGCAAAGGCACTGAGGTATAAAAGAGAGTATGGTATATATATCTTTTAAAATTTATTTATTTATTTATCTATTTGTGTGTGTGTGTGTGTGTGTGTGAGAGAGAGAGAGAGAGAATGACAAACAGACTCTGTGCTGAGTGCGAGCCTGATGCAGGGCTCAATCCCATGATCCCGAGACCAGGACCTGAGCTGAAATCAACTGTGGGACGCATAAGCAAACGAGCTACCCAGGCACCCCAAGAACATAGTATATTCTTGAAATTACAAAAAAACAGTTTGGGTCCTAATGTTCACTTGGGTGAGGGATGAGAGCAAGAGAGTGTATCTACTATAAATCTTCCTTCATTCACCCATTCCAAAGTGTTTATTGAGCACAGAATGTTCTAGGTGCTGGAAAACAGGGGCGCATGAAAGGAAGTCTGTGCCCTGAAGGAGCTTATGTCCTGGGGATCACAAAATTCCGGAATGACGGAACGGAGACTTCCAAGAACTAATCCATCCCTGTATCTCCACTGTTTATTCTGATCTAGATATTTGGAAGAGCACAAGGAGGTTACAGGTTTTTACTGAAATTGCACACCAGAAAGGCAAAGCTACACAGATAATAAATGGCTTTGCAAACAGAGACCCAGACTCAGAAGAGCTAGAAGCTTAACTCACTCAAAAAGAAGGGCTCCAAAGCTCTAGGAAATAGTGCCTTTCTAGTGCTAAAGCCACCACAGAAGGCTTTTATTTCTGACAGAACTCTGGCCAGTCCACCTGCTCTAAATCAGAAAATAGCCCCCTTTTACAGACCAGCAAACTAAGATCCAGAGAGCTAGGAATGTTTGAGCCTTGCGCTCCACATGGCTTCCAGGGTTGAACAGAACTGTGAGAACTAATTACCTTGAGATACAAATGCCGAAATTGTAAAAACTGCTTAGCTCTGATGGGAAACAACAGCGTTTGCCAAGCATCAGGAGGATGCTAGCCTTTACATAGCATTTCACACAAAAAATTAGAATCGTTTTGTTATGACTCAGAAAAGGAGCTGCAGAAGGCTGGGCTCACTGGAAGGTTTTCAGTGGCAGCCCCTGTAATCTGGTTTTGGACAACCATTCCCACTGGGCCCCGAGCTGTTTATCTTTCTGCAAGGAATGCATCTGGAGGGAGTAACTGTAAATAACTAATTCCTGTAAAATTCTGCGTTTACTGTGAGCTCTGGCCTTTAATGAAAGTCACACTGTCAGATGTCCCCACTTTTCAGGAATAGTCCCTTGGCTTCCCTGGCTGTTCCTAGGGACAGGCATTCCCTCCTACCTTCCTTCTAACCTGCTGACACTCTGCACCACTGCCCTCATGATTCGCCTCAATTCAGTGACTGCACGGTATTTTAAATGCCCTGAAATTGGGATTCGGGGATTGGTTACGCTGGATGTAACCAGACTGGTTACGTCTAGTGTAGCTTCCCGAGTCCATGAACTAGAAAGCTCTACTTGGCTTTAAGCAATCCTAGTGTATGAAAACACAGATCTTTAAAATGTACACGTCAAAATGATCATTCATGTCATACAAATCATTTGCCTTGTAAAAGGAATCCACTAAAATGGATTGTTCTTTTTTTATAGATTGTTTCTTTATGTGTATGAACATTTTTATTCAATTAATAAACAAATAAGACACACTCTATGAGGAAGCCACCTGCTGAGTAACTTAAGTGTCCAAATAAACATAAAACATGTCACTTAATGTTGAGTGACCGTTTCTCCCTATTTCCAGGAAAAGAACGAGCCCCATTTCCCATATCCTCAACCACTCCCTTGAAGTAATCTGGTACTTTTGGAAGACATGTACTAACTCCATCTGACAGCTGGAACATGTATGAGCAATAAAGCTTTCTGAGGTGACGGAATTCTAGGCATACAATAAACATGAGGTATTTAGTCCAATTTCATTAGATATGTGGTCCGCCCCCATCCTCCAAACCATCCCACCCAGGTTCCCAGATAAGAAACTGAGGCTCTGGGGCGCCTGGGTGGCTCAGTGGGTTAAAGCCTCTGCCTTCAGCTCAGGTCATGATTCCAAGGTCCTGGGATCGGGCCCCGCATCGGGCTCCCTGCTCAGCAGGGACCCTGCTTCCTCCTCTCTCTCTCTCTCTTCCTGCCTCTGTGCCTACTTGTGATCTCTGTCTATCAAATAAATAAATAAATAATCTTTAAAAAAAAAAAAAGAAACTGAGGCTCTGACAAGATAAATCTCGGACAAGGTCACAAGGCTGGAATTAAAACTGCTTTTTGCAAATCAAACATCTTTCGGTCAGATTCTACCTTTATTACTTCTGGTGTAGATTTTGGAGTTAGCCTTTTTACCTCTAAGAAAAATTAAAAAAACAAGTCGCACTCAGAAGCCCAAATACTCATCCTGCTTTTGCCTCCACACATTCTGTGTGCGATTTAATTCTCTCAGAAGCCCACCCATGGCAAGAAGTTAATGAAATACCTTGATAGAACTAATCCCAACATGTGCACATGCAGATCTGCACAAAAGATGTAATAAAACAGTTACTTGCTTTTGGGAAGGCCTCTTAGCTTTACCCAAATAGAATTCCTTTAGGTGGGGAGTTCCCTAATTGCGCTTTATTATTTTTTTTTAAAGATCTTATTTATTTATTTGACTGAAAGAGATCACAAGTAGGCAGAGAGGCAGGTAGAGAAAGGGGCAGGGGGAGCAGGCTCCCTGCGGAGCAGAGAGCCCGATGCGGGGCTCAATCCCAGGACCCTGAGATCATGACCTGAGCCGAAGGCAGAGGCTTAACCCACTGAGCCACCCAGGCACCCCTCTGATTGCACTTTAAATATCACTCGATTTATACGCAACTTTGCAACACCACCACATAATAAAAGTATATTTGTAAAATATCAATCAATAGATTCATACCCTTTTGGTTCAAAGCAAACATAGGATAACAAGGACTTGAACCAAATATGGAATCAGTCAGGCATAGGTTACAAGTGTTTCATTGTCCTAAACATTTTCTGATTCACCTAGGATTTCTTGAGCCAGGCACAGTCTTTTCTCACTTAGGTCTCCTAAAAATCCAATGAGTTGATTGCGCTTTTTTCTATGTCAGCAATAAAGATACTGAGGCCCAGAGAGATTAAGAACTTGAAGTGTCAAGATGTGATTCAAACTCAGGTATTCTGAATCCAAAACCAGTGTTTTTCCCACTCTACCGTATTACTCCATTTTGACTTTTTTTTTAAAGAATTGTTTCATTTTATTTTTTAGATATTTATTTATTTATTTATTTGACAGAGAGAGAGCATGTGCAAGCACAAGCGGGGGGGTGGTGGCAGAGGGAGAGGGAGAAGCAGGCTCCCCTCTGAGCAGGGAGCCCCATGCTAGGCTCTATTCCAGAACCCTGGGATCATGACCTGAGTGGAAGGCAGATGCTTAACCAACTGAGCCACCCAGGCGCCCCACCATTTCGACTTTTGTAAAATATATTTTTCTAGCCACCATTCAAACTGGTTCTGTCATTTTTTAATGAAGCCTTTAATTTGATTTGCAATTTGGTCAACAAATTAATATTTGGGAATGCCATTCTGCTGTTTCCTTGTTTAATCCAGTCAGTTTCTATTTGTTCCCTAGCTAAAACACACCACAAAGTCAATACTGGTTTCCTTGGGAGTTCCTGTTGAATTCTAAGTATTTTTAAAAGAAATATTATCCCAAATATCAAGTGGAACTCACTTTCTAGAAATACATGTAAAGTTTATTTAGTAATCTCTGTACCCAACGTGGGACTCAAACTCACAACCCTGAAATCAAGAGTCGCAAACTCTTCGGACTGAGCCAGACAGGCACGAAATACTTTTTATGACATGTTCAGGCCGCAGAAGCAGTTTCTCATTTGCAACTCATAACATCAGCATACTGCCCCTTCCTCATTTGTACCCAAATGTCTCTAATGCCTCTTACCTGTTAAGAAGTCTACCTGTAGATCTGAGGCGAGTCGACAGAGTTCTCCAAGTGCTGGTGCCTATAGGTTCTACAATAGAGGATTGTCTCCACAACGCTCCTATCTCCTCCAGGCACACAGAGGAGACCACGGGTCTCTTATGACACGAATGGGGCAGCCCCAGCCTCCACTAAATTGGTTTGCTTACTAAAACACCTTTACAAGTCGCTTCTCTGGGGTCCTCAGGTTCTAATTTAGCTTCCAGAGGTAAATCTAACTTGTTGTCAGGGTGCAGTAAGGCACTGGCTTAAACCCTGCCAGGCAGAGCAAAGTCTCCGTTCTTGAAGGCTTGCTCACGTGATCTCCTTCTGCGCAAGTTCACCCTTGCATCCTTGGACCGTGGCACCAGGACATTGAGCTCTATCTTCAGCATAATAATATCTCCCCAGCTTAACTCAAGAAACAGCCAGTCAGCACTTGTTGGTCCCACTGTCCTTCAGGCAGAGACCCGCTGGGATACCAAAATTTGGTTAGTGACCCACTTCTTTCTCCCTCCTGTCCCTCCCCACCACCACCAACCTACCCACCCCCAACACACACCCCATTCTTAAAGATTCCTCTACTTCCTTCGGTGACCAGACACTGTTAATCCAAAACTAAATGGTGGGTACCCCATCTGGGGAGGTGTTCAAGCAGAGACCGAACCTGCCGGGGACAGTCTCACATTGAGGTAGAGACCTGATGACCTTAGAGGGCATTTCCAGCTCTCAAGTTCAACCAGGTTCCTAGGTCTTATAGCAAGTGTTTCCAGACTCCTGCTCTCCCTATTCACCTTTCATGGCGTCTTCTCTTTGTTTTCTCCTTTGACAATGTCCTTCATATTCATTTAAAAATCAACACTTACTAGTCATTGAAAAACCTTGCAGGGTTCCTGGGTGGCGCAGTGCGTTAAGTGACCAACTCCTGGTTTTGGCTCACGTTGTGATCTGAGGGTCGTGATCTCTCGGGGTTGTAGGATGGAGCCTGCACGGGAGGGGGGATCTTCTCTCTCCCTCTCTCCTCCCCCTGCCCTTTCCCCCTTCTATTGCTCTCTCGAAAATAAATAAATTTTTAAGAAAAACAAAAACAAAACCAAAAAACTTTGGAGCAGTTTACCCACACTGCCTTTCAACACATCATTATCGTCTTGTATCATAATTATTGATGTGCATTTCCCACCTCCCCTCAGACTGTAGCTGCCATCTGGGCAAGATTTATGTCCCATTTATCTCTGTCAGCCTGTTACAGAGCTTACCGCCTCACACAGGGTACGGGCTCCGTAAACAAGTGTGAATGAATAAATGATGGGGGGAGGGGTGTGAGCGCGGAGGGCAGAATAGGAGGTTTGAAGAAACCCAGGGCAATTCGTTTCCCAGCTTCCAACTCTCTGGAGATTGTTCCTCCACGGCAAAAACCTCCTGGAGAGGCGAAGGCTGAAGAACCCTGTCGGCCTCAGCCCCGCAGGACCCCTAGGGACACAGCTCTGAATATGGTCATAATTTCCCTTAGATTATCACATCACACTCACTACATCATAGAGGAGCCCTTGGGAGAAGTCACCTGGAACTACATTGCTCTTTGCCCAGAATATTCATTCCTGATGAACTAAAAGCTCAGGTTTCTTAGGTAAGAGTGTTTAGACTATGGATCTTTGGGGAGCAATGAAAGAACAGAACAGGAATGCATTTGGAAACGGCTGCTTATCTATCCACTCTTAACGCCCTGCATTGGAGCTTAATCAATCCTCTTTCTCTCGTTGGTGATGCCCTCAGTTTAACCGTTCCTGAGAGAAGGGAATTCGTCCTACACTCTTTTGAAGATCTCCTAACTTCCCTCAGAAAACCCAGCCTGGGGGTGCCTGGGTGGCTCAGTGGGTTAAGCCTTTGCTTTCGGCTCAGGTCATGATCTCAGGGTCCTGGGATCGAGCCCTGCATCGGGCTCTCTGCTCAGCGGGGAGCCTGCTTCCCCCTCTCTCTCTGCCTGCCTCTCTGCCTACTTGTGATCTCTGTCTGTCAAATAAATAAAATCTTTTAAAAAAAAAAAAGAAAAGAGAACCCAGGCTGACTTAAGTTCAGGTGCTCCCCACACCCAAGAACAGAACCATCCCCTTCCATCATTCCCTGCCCAGAGGACGCCTGCCAATCCTGATTATAAGGCTGACACGAAGCCATAATTTATTCTTTCCCAAATGTCTGTTTATTTCATTCGAGTTCCAAAGCAGACAAATGCCTTAGAGGAAGCCAAGCCCCACATTTCGAAAGTAAGACACTAGGTTCAAGGGCCTACCCTGGGACTACCTTTGTTCGCTTGTTTGCTAAGCTACAAAAGATGAAGTCAGTCTTAATTGCAGGAGAGCTGAGTGCAGAAACACATTGCCACGGCTTTTGAAAAAAAAGAAAAGAAAAGAACTTTATTTCAAGAATAGTTTTAGATTTGCAGAAGTCATCACACAGACTTCTAAAAGCTAAACTATTTCATCCTTCCTGTTACTCTTTTACTAACAGCACCCTCTTATGTCTTACTTCAGGACTAGAGCACATTGTCAAAATATTTTGTTTTCCATTTTGTTGGCACTCCATACTTTCTATGGGTAAGTGGCTGGCCCAGGTTCCAGAAACAATTTGCTTGTTTTCTGAGGGGAAATGATATAAAGAACAACTTACAAACCCCGGTTCTACACTGAAGGTGGGAAGAAAATTTGATTTAAATTAGATCAATGGCCGAGTACAATCATGGTAAGACTAGTTAATATTTACTGCACACTTACTAAGAATCAGGCACCATCCCTTGGATTCTCCAATCAACCCAATGAATTAGCTGTTATCCTTGGTTCCAAGTGAGAAAAAAATGAGGCATGAAGAGGTCATTCAAAGACACTCAGCTAGGGATGCCTGACTGGCTCAGTGGGTTAAGCCGCTGCCTTCGGCTCAGGTCATGGTCCCAGGGTCCTGGGATGGAGTCCCGCATCACACTCCTTGCTCAGGAGGGAGCCTGCTTCTCTGCCTGCTTGTGCATGCTCTCTCTCTCTTTCTGACAAATAAATAAATAAAATCTTTTAAAACACACACACACACACACACACACACACACACACACACACAGCTAGGGGCACCTGGCTGGCTCAGTGGGTGGAGTACCTGACTCTTGATCTCGGGGTCATGAGTTTGAGCTCCGTGTTGGGTGTAGAGATTACTTTAAAAATACATAAATAGGGGCGCCTGGGTGGCTCAGTGGGTTAAAGCCTCTGCCTTTGGCTCAGGTCATGATCCCAGGGTCCTGGGATCGAGCCCCACATCGGGCTCTCTGCTCAGCGGGGAGCCTGCTTCCTCCTCTCTCTCTGCCTGCCTCTCCGCCTACTTGTGATCTCTGTCAAATAAATAAATAAAATCTTTAAAAAAATAAATAAATAAATACATAAATAAATTTCTTCAAAAAAAAAAAGAAAAAGAAAAAGGCACACAGCTATCAGCAGCTGGGCTGGAGTTCAAACTAGACGATCTGATATCAGAGTTTATACCCTCCCATCATTCACTTGGTCCCCTCTGTGGTATGAAAGGGTCTCAGTCTTGAAAGTCAGCATCATGGTCCTAAGTTGGTATATGACTTGATAACTCATTCATACACCTAGACTACCCAGTGACCATATGTATCTTGTACAAAATACCACACAAATTCTGAATACCATCCCATGATCGGTTTGAAATAAATAAAAGTTCAGTATGTGCAGATACAAATCTTGGACATAGGAATTCCCAAAGCTGGCAGACATACTGGCATATCCTTGACATTGACAACAGATTTTTCAATTACTACCGAGCATGTAATACTCATTTATTTCCTCACTTATGGGACACAGTATAACCTAGCAATTAAGTGCAAATAAGTAGAAGGGTTCTGGAACTAGAATGTCTGTGTTCAAATCCTGGATGCACCGTGTACTAACAAGTTAATCTATCCGTGCCTCAGTGAACCCATGTGCAGAATCAGACGGAGTACTATCTCAAGGGCTTGTTAGAGAGATAAAATGATACACATAAAGCACTTAACGCAGTCCCTAGCACGTAGTAAATGCTAAGTGAAATCCATGATGGTATTATTTTTATGCCTGTAGTCACGCGTATCAACATTGCACATTCATCACTAACGTAGTAATGGACATCAGGCAACAAGGGATTGGTTGCACACGCACATCAAACACACACCACCGGGAACTATGAAAACCCACTGTATCTACAGAGCACTACTCGCACTGCGTGTATGAGATCCACTGATCATTTCAGCAGCTTCTCACTCACACACAAAGAGTGGTAAAGACTAAGGTCACCTGGAGAGCTTAAAATACAGGGTATTTTAAGGCCCCAGGTGAAGGGGCGAGGTGGAGAAGAGGAACGACTGGTACTGCTCTGATCACTATTGTTACCGTGACTACCAATATGAAGAGAAGGCAGCTTCCGGGATCTCCCATGTCTGGACTTGCCGTTTCTAAAAGGACCAGAGAACGCTCCATTGCTTCCTGACAACGGGAGTGGTTTTGCCATTCAATTATCATCTGCATCGCACTCAACGGAAGTTAAAAGCTAACATCTGGGTCTACCATTCAAGCAGGGGACCTCTGTATCCCTTTTATTATGGGAGAAGCAACCGGGAAAGCTGATGCGGTGTGTTGTAACTAATGCCTCGGAGATCCCTAATCCACTTTGAAGACTAACTGTATTCAGAATGCTCGGTTTTATATTAAGCTATATGTTATCGTAAAATCAGCTGCAGGGGAAAATCCTCTTTGAAACAGAGCTAAACCATTTTTATTTATTTCTAAAACTTGCAAGAGCCTGGTGCCAGAGGGGGGAAAAACCAACAAAAGTCAATAATAAGATACCAATTTAACCCTTGGCGGAGCTAGGGCAATGGCCGCTATGTGAGTTTTGCACCAAGGCGATGGGGTATGCATGACGTCTAGAACCCTCGATGGCATCTGGAGGCCAAGAAATAAGAGGCTATTCTAATAAGGAACACTGGGTGCCTGGCTGGCTCAATTAGTTGAGCATGCAACCCTGATCTTGGGGTTGTGAGTTCAAGCCCCATGTTGGGTATAGAGATTACTTTTAAAAAGTTTTAATGAGAAACACTAGAAGCTAGCCACAAAGTCACTGTTTTACCAATGAAGCATATGACAAAGGTCAGTGGTTAAACATTGACTAAGAAGAAAAGAGGGGAACTCCACATTTTCTCTCGGATCCCTTCCCAGGTGCTTAATGGAACACTGAATTTGCTCTGAATTTCTGAAGAAAAGAACAGGATATGCAAATAGTCCCTGAGTTCTTGTGGAAGTTTCCAATGTCCCCGAGCCCATAATTACGTTTCCTGATGTTTGTTCATCCGCTCTCTATTCAAGACATGTTACCCCAGTACTGCCATTAATGCAATGAGGGAAAAGCAGAAAGATCAAAGTAGAGTGCCCCGTAGCTCTCATTTTGACAGAATATGCTTTGCTATATTTCTCAGAGGGATGACGGGAATAAAAAGGAGTAATAATAAATAAGGAAATGCCATTTTTCTCCTTTGCTGGTTTGGGTGGCAGGAAACAATGTGTGCCCCACCTTCCAGTAGGGGTGAGAGCCCAGGTCTAGGTGAACTCAGGGCAGACAGTGAAGTACTCCATGCTCCAATCTAGAAGGTAATATGCAAGCTCTGGATGGATCCAATCTAGAGGCCCCTGGTTGAGCACCTGACTCTGGATTTTGGCTCAGGTCACAATCTCAGGGTCATAAGATTGAGCCCCACATCGGGCTCAGCAGGGAATCTGCTTAAGATTCCCCCTCTCCTTCTGTCTCTTGCTCTGCTATGCTCATGCTTATGCACACACACTCTCTCTGCTTCAAATAAATAAATCCTTTTTAAAAAGAAGGATTTTATCTAAAAACCCTACTTATAAGGGAAAAAAGAGAGTGGATGTGGATCTTTGAGTTTCTTAGCTTACAAAACATACCAAAGGTATGGGGAAAACAGCATCTTCAGGGAGCAGGGCTTTCTACAAAAGCAAAGAGCTATTGGAAAGCAACATGTTTAAATGTAGTGAGAGTTCTATGTTAGAAACCTTCTAACCGTATAATCCTACGACTTTTGGGTTTTGGAGGAGGAAGGCTTTTGATTGCTGAGCAGATTTGAGTACAAATCTTAGCTCTGTCGTCACCGCTGTATGACTTAGCCAAGCTACTTACTTCTCTAGGGTTCCATTTCTTTCTGTACAAAGAGGAAAAACACTACACACTTCATAGGTTGTGAAAATTAAGTGATACATTACAAGTAAAACGCAGGGCTAGTAACGGGTACTCAACACACTGCTTAGGTTTTGTTTCTTTTCTTAAAAAGTAGTAATTATTTCTTATACAAGAGAGATTATTTAACAGTGAAAAGTTAGCAAGACTAAGGAAATCATGGTATTTTTCACTCAAAGGAGAAAAGCAACTATTTAAAAATATAAACATACATCTACTATATATTTAAATTTTTATTTATTTTTAAAAATTCATTTGTTTATTTGATAGGTAAAGAGCACAAGTCGGCAGAGGGAAAGGGAGAAACAGACCCCCTGCCGAGCAGGGAGCCCAATGTAGGGCTCCATCCCAGGACCCAGGGATCATGATCTGAGCAGAAGGCAGCTGTCCAACTGACTGAGCCACCCAGGTGCCCTTGTTTTTTTTTCAAGTAATCTCTACACCCAACACGGGGCTTGAACTTATGACCCTGAGATCAAGAATCACATGCTCTACTGACTGAGCCAGCCACCCACTTCTGTACACATTTGTGTACATTTGCTGGTAATGGAATGATTTTACACATACAGCAAAATTACAACACGTCTGTGTGTGTATCTGTGTGTGTGTGTTTGTGGGTAACTTTCTGTGTTGTACTAAGTGGCATTAGGATAGATGTTATTTGCTCATAATAACTGCTTTTAAGAGACTAGATTTTTAATCAAAAAAAAGTAGAGGGGTGCCTGGGTGGCTCAATGGGTTAAGCCTCTGCCTTCAGCTCAGGTCATGATCTCAGGGTCCTGGGATCGGGCCCCACATCGGGCTCTCTGCTCAGCAGGGAGCCTGCTTCCTCCTCTCTCTCTGCCTGCCTCTCTGCCTACTTGTGATCTCTCTGTCAAATAAATAAATAAAATCTTTTTTAAAAAGTAGAAATTAAATTCATTCCTTAATTTAAAATGAAAAAGAAAAACCTATAGAGATGTGTAAATGGTCCCTTTTGAGCCTCTGGGGAAATGGAAGGCAAGCCAGCAACACCGATCCTCTCCCACTTCCCCACCCCGCCAGCCACATCCAGCCTAAAGAGTAGCAGATGGTTTGAGGGCTGATGTTACCACTTCTAGAGAGACCTGCTTCCGGGGATCGCTGAAGGAGAACCACTGTCTTCCTTGTTTATTTGATTATGAAATCCGTGGCGGATACTTGTTACAGCTGCTACCTGCTGGAGGCCAGCCTACGTGAGAAGTCTGTAAGGATCCTGCCCTGGACGAGCACACAATCTACTAAAAGAAGATAATGTGACTCTTGATCTCAGAGTCGTGAGTTCAAGTCCCACGCTGTGGAGAAAGTTTACTTAAAAAATAAATAAATAAAATAAAACTTTAGAAGAAGACAAACTGTTTGCCTATCTCCACAGAAGGTAATGGGACACGCGATAGAAGGTACACAAGTCACTTCAGGGACCACCTCCGTATGTCAGCAAACCACAGGGAGGTTTGAGAATGGAGACGAGTCTCGTAGGTAAAAAACTTAGACCTTGCTTGGAGGCCACTCAGCAGAGAAGTGGCAGACCAGGGACACCTGGAAATGCCCTCTGAGGACATCTTCTCTGATTTCTTCCCTCCATCACTGCCTCCCTACACAAAGTGATCTGGAAGTTTTGTTGGCCAGCATCTTCTTTCTGCGTCTTCCTTGTCCCTCCTCAAACCCTGAGTAAGCGTGTGAGGTCCCAGCTGGCAAGGCGAGGAGATGGCTGGGACGCCTGGGTGGGCTCAGTCAGTTAAGCATCTTCCTTGAGCTTAGGTCATGATCCTTGGGTCCTGAGATCGAGTCCTGCATCTGACTCCCTGCTCAGTAGGGAACCTGCTCCTCCCTCTGCCTGCCCCACTCCCTGCTTGTGTGCTTTCTCTCTCTCTCTCTCTCTTTCTCTCTGACAAATAAGTAAATAAAATCTTAAAAAAATAAAAAAGAAGAGGAGGAGGAGGAGACGGTTACACTGCTTGTCACAGGGGTGGGTACAGTGGCCTCTGCCCTCAGAACTGGGGTCGGCAGCTTGGGGCGCCTGTGTCAGCAGATTGCTGGGGACCCAGAGACTTGAATCCCAGCAGCCTGAGAGCTGCATAGGCAGCAGCTAAGGGACATTTGGGCACAGCTGATTTCCTCTGAAATACCTGTTTCTGCTCAGTCTCAGTAGGAGGCTGGAGTGGAATGGTCTTACACCCTGTCCTCCTCCCTCTGCCGTACTCTGACTTGTTCACTCCTTTTTCCTCCCCCACTTCTTTCTTTCCTCTTTTTCTAAGATTCTCCCCATTAATCTTTTCCCCCATTTCTTTTTTTTTTTTTTTAAGATTTTTTTTTTAAAAAGTCATCTCTATAGCCAGCATGGGGCTCAAACCCACAACCCCAAGATCAAGAGTCGAGTGCTCCACCAACAGAGCCCTCCAGGCACCCCACCCACCCATTTCTTCTGCTTCTTTAAACCCCTTTTTCTTGTCCCTGAAGCATCTGTCCTGTGAGTCCTGAGGGCCTGGTTCAAGACGTCCTAACCACAACCCTCCACCTCTGCCTGCCCGCTGGCCTTCCGGGGTTTATTAGAATCTGAGCTGTCCAGGAGGGGGTCATGAGGGAAAGGTAGGGATGAGAACCCATCTCTAAAATCTCATCTTCTGACTCCGTAATTCTAGCCCCCCAGTTCGAAACGAACAGGAACTTAGTGAGGGTAAGTCAGGCACCTGTTCTTGATCACTATAGGGAGGTGAAGAGGACACCCCCTACACCTTTGGAAGAAGAAGGCTGTAAATTGTTCTGAAGCCTCTCGCTTTCGCTCTTTGTTGTGGGTTTTGTTGTGGGTGTTAGTTTGTTCTTGGTTAACTAGATTTTCAGGCCCCAACTCTGAGAACGGAAACAAGGCCTCCTTCTTACAGGTCCGTGTTTCTGGGAAGCCACGTCCGCTGCAGGCAAATGTTGATGAGTTTCAAGTCAGCAGGTTTCCTACGTCTGCCGGGTGATTAGGTAGTGTTACTGTAACTCAGCACCAAGAGGCTTGGACAATGGGCATATTTTTATAACCGAAGGCAAGTGAGGGACAGGAGTCACCCCATTCTCAGAATCTCCTGAGTGTCAGGGCAGGGAAGGCAGGCAAGACAGATAAGCCCAGTAGTGGCCCCAGCTGAGAAATGCAAGTGCTCAGCAGTGTCTAGTGGGGGACAGTGGGGGGATTTCTGAGATCAATGAGATGACAGAGGCACGGCTGCTCAAATAAAACCCTGCATCAGCAGAGCCCTTGCCTTTCAAACACTCCCCCGAGTATTCATGGTATGATTATTACAGCGCTTCCATAAGGAGAGTAGGATGCGTATACTAGTACTTTATCGAGGACAGAGTACGGTCAGAGAAGTTATACGACTTGCACGGGTCCCAGAGGAAGAAGCAAAGGCAGGATTTTCAGCCAGGTGTGCCCTTTCCAAATTACCGTAATTACTGAAAGTGCCTGCCTGGTAGTTACATGGTAAGACAGTGGCAGAGCAGGGGTCCATGTCTTTTTAACCCCAGTCCTAAGGTCGTTCCACCATGAAAAGTCCCTCCATAACCCAATCATGTAATCGAATTTCTTTTTCTCTGGCTCTTGGTAAAGACGACTCTAATCAGTGCGGCCTCTGGGCAAATACTAGATAAAATTAAAAAGAGGACAAATGTTATAGACTCCCTCGGTACTTATCATGTTATTTCTAGTCTTCTGAAACAATAAATACCGTAATTTAACTGCAGGTTATGGAGGCACCGGTCAACTTTCAGCTGCAGTGGTCTTTTGAGCAGAAAGTACTTCTCGTCTTCCAAGTCAGAGCACAAGAAACTAAAAACTGACAGTCTGGGCCAGCACTAGCATCAGGAGGCAAGTTATGTGCATGGATTCACGCTCAACAATTAAGAGACAGTTCAAGTCATTCTAGCAGATTCCCTGTATGTCCCAGTTATTCCAATGAGTTAACAATCCCCACTACTCCCCAGTGCCTTAGGGCACAGGTCATCCGGCCAAAGTTGTCAGATTTGCCCTCTGGACAAACACACCTGGGTCTGAGGTTGTGGAGTGGGAAGGGCTGGTCCCAGAATCCTTCCCTCATTCCACACTATCTTCTTAGCAAGCAGTGAGCTGTACCGTGTCATCCATTGACAAGCTCCATTCATTCCAGCCGTTGTGAAAAACAAACTTTGATCCCTCCATCGGAAAATTATTCCCATCTGGGTTCCAGGACTAGTTTTAACATAACCTAGACTCTGTGTCTCCATAAAAAAATAAGAGAGGGGTTCGGGTTGCTGGTTGCCGTGCGAACACACACCTAGCTGTGAAGACATAAAGAAGGAGCTAGAAAAATCCCAGCTGGGTTTCCACCCTGGTGTGAGGCCCCACAATATTATTCTCTTCAATTTCACTTAGCTTTCTACTGGTAACAGTCTTAGCATCCTGGTCTTTTCTGAGAGCAGCTGGGAAAACACCAGTCCAGAAAGACTGATCTTTCCTGCAAATTTACATAGCAAAACAGTGACTCCTGGTTTAGGACTCACCATGAAGCTATATCATCAGATCTACGTTGGTGTCCTAAAATTTAGCCAAAGTTTATACCAAAGGCATCCAACGGCCAGCCTCCTAAGATCTATATTCTCTCCTTTGAAATCAACATTATGATCTTAGTATGTACAGACTTCACTTGCACTGTAAGGAAACAGCCTGATGTTTTCTTGGACTTAGGACCATGTGGAACCACCCTGGGGCAACAAGCCGTTTGCTCGTTGTCTCCGGAAAATGTAGATCAGGAGCCCGTGGAGAGCAGAAGCTTTGCCTTGGTGAAGGTTGGACTCCAGAGTCTAGCTCCAGGCTTGGTAGAGAAACCACAGTCAGTAGATGAGAGACCTGTTGATTCACTGGATGTGGCTGCAGGTTTAATTTTGGGAGATGAGAGAGACAGGCGTCCGCTTATCTCTCCCAATTGCTTGTAGCATTAGCATTCAGGAGCTGGGACTCGGTTCTACTTGCCTAGGAAAGGTCATTTTACCAGCCCTGTTTAAAACAGGCTAGAGCTAGACAGAAATGGGAAATCAGTAGGTGACAACAGGTTCTTAATGCCCTCTGGTGGCCGAGATGATTTCGGATTCCAAAGTCCCAAAGCTTTTGAATTGAAGCATCCGGGTAGCCAAGAGCATGCCAGTTTCATGGCCCCATTCCCCCCTCCCCCCAGACAAGGGGCTCCATGGCCTCTGGGCCAGAAAGATGCCACCCTGTTCCCAATGTCCTCCAGGGAGGCCTCTCATCTCTGTACCGAGAGCAGAAAAATATGTCAAGAAGCTAACACTGAAGTTTTTGAAGTGAACTGCCTTTCAGTGAACGCGCTGTGCTCTCAAGAGCTCCTAGAAGGGAAGACCATTCAAGGAAAATAATAATGTCCAGCCTGGAACATTCAGATTTCCATTGTGGGGTTATTGGGTTAGGTTACCCTTCTGAACATAAAAAAAAAAAAAAAAAAAAGCCCTTTCAAACCTTACATTGCCCCTACGTCATGATTCCTTTTCTGCTTACAGAAAGACAGACTGAGGATCCAAACCAATGACTAAAAAAAATGGTAACTATCTTCAGAAGCCTACAGAAGGTTTTCAATCTTGTTTTCTTTTGTTTTAAATGTATGGCAAATGGAAAAAAAGAACCTGTAAACTTCTGCAGAGATTTCTAAGGTAAGTACCACAGGGTCAGGGACTTTTGTGTTTCATCCCACTGTTGACCCTCCAGCTCCTGGAACAGCATCTGACCCATGAATACATACTTCGTGAATGAATGAATGAACTAAGCCTAGAGAGAAAGAGGTGCTTTTTAGTGGAAACCGTTGCACATTGGAGAGGATGTCATCTCCTCCCTTGAATTCCTTTGAGATCATCGGTCTGACCTCCTCTTTTGGTTTCATCCATTCACTTCATAGATGAGGAAAATGAAGGTCAGAGAGGTTAAGCAATTCACCATAGGTCACACAGCAATTTCACGGCAAAGCCTACAGCGAATCCAAACCTTCACTCCTGACACTAAAAGAGCAATGATATTCAATGTTTTGAGCTGTGACTTACAGTGAGCCAGCACACACCCATGTGCGCGTGCGCACGCACACACACACACACACACACACACCCCACTAGGGTTTCTAGGGTCTATTTCATTTTTTATTAAATACTGATCACGATTCGCCAAATTAATTTCACAACTTAAAGTTTTAAAAACATTCCACAATAGCATCTTGGCTACTGTCCCCTCTGCTCTGTAGAAGGCTGAAGTCCTCCAGAATCTTCTGCCAAGAGAGAGAACTAGAGTGATCAGCTTCTTGGGACTCCTTGGCCCAAAGATCCCCCATTTCATAACACTCCAGGCATATCTCCCACTGTCAAGTTTCATTTTGCTTCCAAGAGTGTGGTCCAAGCAACTCTCCTTTCCAACGAGGCTAACCACAACACTGTGCTTCAGAACACAGACCAGGGCCATTGGCAGCGGCCGTGTCCTTGTCCTTGCCTGACTCTCTATGCACAAGTTAGCAAGGATTTCCATCCTTACATAAAGGAGCACGTTCTTATCTCTCACTAACCTCTCTTGGCCTTCCCCCAGCTTGGAGGGAAGAAGCCAGGGGAGGCGGCAGCAGGAAGAAGAGAAGCAGGGAAGTGGGGAGAGTAGGACAAGTAGGTGGGTCTGAGAAGGTCATCAGCTATGTAAGTAGGTGTGAACAGATGGACTGCTGAATAGACTTTAGGAGGTAGGCAATCTTTCCACCCCCTCACTCACTCACACACATAGTTGCAAAATACTTTCCTTTCTCCTCACCCCCTTTGATCCTTTTCTACATCATCCCATCCCCCCGACCCCCCCCCACCCCCGCATCCTCTAAGTGAACACAGTGAGGAGATGGCTTCTCCACAACTTCCCTCCTAACAGACAGGTTGGGACTTTCTCCTCTGACTTCCCATTTTCCTGCTGAGAATCAGCAATGATTTGGCGGTGGGGGTGGGGGGTGCGCCTCACAGTGGCAGCCCAGGCTGAAAACTTCTCTATAGCAACCTGGGCACATTCCCACGGCTCCCTGACACCCGGTAGGATCGCCAGGGTTGGCAATTCTCCCCACTCAGAAACAGTTCTAAAACTGCAGGTTGCCCCCTCCCTTGCCAATGAGCCCCAACCAGGCTGCAGGGCATAGTAGTAAAGGCAAGAAGCCAGGAGGCAGGTCAGACGATGCTTCAAGTGCTTACAGGCCATTTCGGATAGTCTCAGAGATGGCTTTTGAGCCTAGGGTTCCACTTCTACAATCCTGTGCCCGAAAGGGGAAGGTAACAATGCCCTCACTCCCTCACCCTAGCTCTGCCACCCACGGGCTGTGTGATGTTCGGTCAGTTACTTAACCTCTCTGGCTCTCAGTTACCTCATTTCAAAAATGAGGCCAGAGATTTAAAATTGGACAAAATTTTGATTTTTACTTTTTAAAAAAAATTTATTTAGAGAGAGTGAGTACAAACAAGGAGGGGGTTATCCCAGACAGGGATTCTGCACCCAGCGCAGAGCCCAATGTGGGGCTCAAGCTCACGACCCTGAGATCAGGACCTGAGCCAAAATCAGGGGTAGGACAATTAACTGACCGAGCCACCCAGGTGCCCCTGAACAAAAATTAATTGCTCATCCTCAATGGTTCCTTCAACTGTTCAGGGAATTAAATCATTTGTCTTGAAAACTGGCAAATAAAGAAAATAAAGAAAAAGTCCTTTTTCTCCTATATCAGCTACACCACCAAATAATCAAAGAGTTGCCAAAGGGAAGCGCCTCTTTCGAAAAGTATTCAAAGAAATAAATGAAAGAGAAATGAAGGGATATCACCATTCTGTAACATCCAAGGAACTGACGAATTGAGACTCTGAGCACCAACATGTCACAAGAAGAGAGACAATCCGACAACATGTGCTTCCTGAGGGGAGAACACGACACCATCCGCCATCTTGCCAGAGAGATCTATTCAGATCGGTCCTGTTCAGAGCAAACTTCTGGGTCCAGCAACCAACCTGCAGGAGCTAAAGAGTTCATGGGACCTGGAGACCTGCATTACGAGCGGGCAAGCAGCACAATCCAGCCCACGAGAAACTATAGGTCACATGTCTTAAGCTCTTCAAAAAATCAAGTTTGAGGAAAAGAAACTGATGAAGGGTGAATATGGAGAAGAACAGAGACTTATAAGACATGTTGATTTTTTTAAAATATTTTATTTATTTGACAGAGAGAAATCACAAGTAGGCAGAGAGGCAGGCAGAGAGAGAGATGGGGAAGCAGGCTCCCTGCCGAGCAGAGAGCCCGACTTGGGCTCAACCCCAGGACCCTGGGATCATGACCTGAGCCAAAGGCAGAGGCTTTAACTCACTGAGCCACCCAGGCGTCCCGACATGTTGATTTTTTTAAGCACAAAAGACCACACTAGATGTCGGGAGAGCTGCAGCTAGATGATAAATGACAAGGAGACGAAAGGCAGCACTTACAACATGAGCTAGAGCTAGGGGAGTGATTCCTTTGGGGAGGGGAGAGTCTGTGAGGGGATCAAGGTACAGAGAGTCTGGAACAACCAGCAGAGTCTCATTGCTTCTTTGTCATTCCCTGTACCTGTATTTTATTTTATAATAAGGCGTGTTTTTTGGTTTTTGGTTTTTTTAAGAGAAGAGAAAAACCGTGTTAAATTCCTTACAGACCTAGAACATTTGGTTCTGGGATTCTAAATCTGGAAAGCTACAGGGATTGTCATGGTGAGGTTGGTTGGTTGATTGTGAGACCACTCTGTGGCTGGAGGGGGCAGGGCAGAAAGTCTAAGACTATTCTGGCTGCTTGGCCTTGAGTCCTGACTGCCACTTACTAAGACATTGGGGAATTCCGTTAACCTCTCTCATCCCGCTGTCCCCATCTACTAAGCAGAGATCATAGCTCCTGCCTTGTTCCTGTGACGATTAAGTAAAATAACTCGTCAGAGTTCTCAGCATACTATCTAGCCCACAGTAAGTACTCACCACAAGTTGCTTAATAATAGTAATTATTATTATATTTTGATATTGATAATTTTATGCTTTTACATTTCATATTTATTGAATTTATTATAATCTGAATAACAACAGTAATGATTATCTATAATTACTATTATTAGGACATACTTAATGTGGACAGAAGTAAACCAGAAGGCAGATGTCTCCTTCAAAAAAGGAACATGAGAACGTGGCCCCTTTGGGACACACGTGACTGGGGTGCTTGTAGAAGGCGTAGTTTCAGAAGCCTTCTGACTGGCTCTCCCCTGTGTGTGAGACCTGGTGGACATGTGCCTTCTCCATTCACTCTTCTTCCTCCTCATTAAACACTAAACCAGGTTTCCACCTTAAGCCGTTCTCATCAAAGACCATTCTCATCCAGTTAGTCTGGTGTATGTCTTTGGTTCTGGTCTCCAGACGGAGGGAACCTCAGGATGCCACTAACTGTTTCCACTGGTCACTGGAGCCACTCTGTGAGGAAGCCACCAAGATGAGGAAATGCCCATGGAAAGCAGGAGAGCCCAGTGGCTAAGAACACGAACTCTGCCCAGGGTTGATGACCAACACCTGCCCCGTGGTGACCACAATGAGGTTCTGAATGGACACAAACAGCCTTTGGAACCTGCAAAGGACCACACCCATGCCAGGAGTCACTGGGATGTCTCTAGCAAAATGGTCATATGTTCATTGCTTTTGTTTACTTTAACTTCTTGGGAGGACAGGGGAAGTCGAGGAATCCTGTGACATTTGGGGCCACAGCTTAGCGTCAGTCTTCCTTCAGGTTCTTATTCAAACAGTTTCATCGTATCTATGTGACTTAGGGCAGCTCACTTAACTTCACTGTGCCCTCATTCCTTCATCTACAAAATGATGATAAGAGAATCTACTTCATATGGTTGTCATGGAGATTAAATGACTTAAAAAATACAAATTGTTTTCAACGATGCCTGGCAAGTTGTCTGTTTCTAAAAAAGCTGTGTCTTCAGACCTTCTGGGTTCAAACACTAGCTCCTTCCCATTTATTAGTTCAGCAGCCCTGGAGAAGTGTCTTTGCCTCTCAACATTACTGCCTCTTCCTCTATAAAATGGGGATAATAAGAGTACCCTCGTTGGATTGGCAGGGATATGAAACAGGGTAAGGCAAGTAAAGATCCTGGCTCAAACAAAATATTTAACACACACTGGCTATTATTACCCCCAAAGCACCAGATAAAGTGTAAAGTTGTGTTTCCTTACCCTCCATCCAAAGGAGAGGAAAATGCTCAGAATATTCTAGCAGGATACCGGGTCAACATCCTCTGAAGCACAGTCCTTGTCTCCAGGCACTGAGACACTCTGTAGACCGTGAAGCAGACCATTTTTGTAGACCCCACCCCTGGGGTCAAGGACAGGCAGCTTTCTCCAAATCCATCACATCTTGGGGGGCAGCAGAGCAGTGGAGTGTGTGGCATGGCACTTTTAAGCCACAGGAAATCAAGATGAATAAAAAAAGGAGAATAAAGAAAGAGAAAATGAAGGAGCAGCAAAGAGGAGAAAAGCTTTCTTCTCCACCGTAACTAGGTCTATTCATCAAGCCAGCCTCACTTTTCCAAAGAATGACCAAGCCATTAGAACTGAGGAAGAGCAGCCCAGAGCCCACTGCATAACAGGATTCCCAGAGGTTTTGCTTCTGGTTGTCCTTTCTGTCTGACACTTCATTTGATGCTCTCAACATTTCAGCGGGATACAAACATTTTGGATGAGAAGCCCTATTTCACAGAGGGACTTCAGCTCTTGGCCTTACCCAAGGTCATGAGTAACTTGGGTCGACTTAGGTCTCTTCACCACCCAACCAGGGCTCTTTGGTCGAGCACAGGGCTTCTCACCCTTGGCTACTTATTGGAATCACTCGAGCACACTTAAAAAGCACTAACGCCTGGATTCACCCACAGAGACTCTGATTCATTTGGTTTAAGGTGTAGCGTGGACATTGGGATTTCCAAACAATCTTTAGTTGGCTCTACTCTGCAGCCAAGGTTGAAAATCACTCCTTGAACATATTTGACTTCTTGAATAATAAGTAAAACACACATTTCACCTAGGGAAACTCTGATATTTCCCTTGTCCTTCTGAGTAAAGCACATAAATAAGGGAAAGAAAAAGTGTAAAGACCAACCCTTTCCTTGAGAAAACAGTCCAGATGTCATTTGGCTTTTTGCCGGAGCAGGGGGGTTGGGGGGAGATATATCTGAAGAATCCAAAGGGAGAAGGGTCCACTGTTTCCTCCATACACTTCCAAAATTTTATTGTTTAATCTTGTTGTGTTTTAGCTGAGAAGGAAAACCACTTTGAATATAAAAATTCTTCTTTAGTATGAACATCAAGATTATGTTTCCAAAAAGTTTCTTCTCATGAACTTGTTTGATTTCATTAAACTAAAATTTATTAAGGACCTACAATACTCAATGGTTCGTGCAACGTTTATTGAGATTTTGCTAAATAAGTGTAACATAGCCCTATACTCAGGGGATTATAAACTTGGAGAGGGGATAGGAAAGGTACACAAATACCAATAAGAAAAAAATTATGCTAAGTACTTGGAACTACTTTGAACAGTTCTTAGCACACAGAAGGCACTCAATAATTACACAGGGAAAGAAGACGACAAGAAGAGAGGTAGGAAGAAAAAAAGAGAAGGATGGAAAAGGTAAACAAGAAAGAAGGGTTTGAGATGAAAGATCCAATGTGCTGGGAGGAGGTTGCAATTGTAGCCTTGAAGAGCAACCCAGAAGTGGAAAGGCAATTCCATTTGGAGGGAACAGTATACACAGAGGAATGTATGAAATCCTGACTATGTCTGGGAAACATGAAATGGTATCATTGGACAGAGCAGAAGGAATAACAATGTTGATAATAAAAGAGAAATGAGGGGCGCCTGGGTGGCTCAGTGAGTTAAAGCCTCTGCTTTCAGCTCAGGTCATGATCCCAGGGTCCTGGGATCGAGTCCCGAATCGGGCTCTCCGCTCAGTGGGGGGAGCCTGCTTCCTCCTCTCTCTCTGCCTGCCTCTCTGCCTAATTGTAATCTCTGTCTGTCAAATAAATAAATAAAATCTTTAAAAAAAATAAAAGAGAAATGATAAAAGAGAATATTGTTGCTGGTATAAGAAAAGGGACAGAATAATATCTTAATTCTTAATTGGTAGGCACTTGGATGACCATAATTTCGGTTTTTCTCATGACAGTATTAATTTACATCTTTGGTTCATGCATAATTGTTAAGAACATGCTTTTTCACTCTCAAAGGTGCTACAGTTCGGATAATAAATTATATGATAATCTTAGTAGCAAGAAACCTTTAAACTCTTCTTAAAAATCAGAGGAGGGGGAAACAAAATAAGGATGACATTACCAGAGTTGCCTTTTACCAAGACTCATCAGGCAGTTCTATGGGACCTGCCCCCATAGGGAAAGAATTCAGAGATGGGAGGATCTTTCAGATGCCATAGCCCTGCTCTGGGCCAAAGTGAAAAAAAGCCAACATTGAGGTGCTAACCAGAGGTGGTAGGCAGCCTGTGAGCCAAGCCTGTGTTCCCCATCCCGCAGTATTGAACCCTGTGTAGTCCCCTCCCACACTGAAGAGGGTGACCTATGTGCACTCAGTAAGATATTACAGAAAAGGTAGGGTGTGACTTCTGAGGCCAGCTCATAAAAGATGCTGTGGCTTCCTCCTTCCTCTTTTTTTGGATCACTTGGTCTGGGAGAAGCCAGCTGATATGTTTTAAGGACCTTCAAACAGCCTCAAGGAAAGATGGATGTGGTAAGGAACTGAGACCTATCACCTCCAACACAAATATGCCAGCCCTATGAGTGTGCCATCTTGCAACTGAGTCCTCCAGTCCCAGTCAACGTTTTAGATGTCGGCAGCCCCAACTGCCATCTGACCACAATCTCATGAGAGATCCTAAGCCAGAACCATCCACGAAGCTTTTCGTGAATCCATGACCCACAGACACTGTGGGAGATAAAAATGTTTATTATTGTTTTTAACTGCTAGGTTTTGGGGAATTTTTTACACAGCAACAAATAGTAGGCCATAGAAATAAAAAGGAAAATATAAAAACGAATTGCATATGGAAATCAGAGTAACTGGTGTGTGGGTCCTCCTCCCAGTTCCTCCCCTAATTAACTGTGTAATATTGGTGAAATTACTTAATGTAGGAGTCTTGGTTTCCTCATCTGCAAAATACACTGGCCTGGCTAATGATCTTCGATGTCCCTTGTAGCACCTGAATTAAATGATTCCATTTTCTAAAAGCACACTTATTAGTCATAAAGCAGGGTTTAGAAAGTATCACATTATCTGGTGGGCTCTCTGCATTTCTGGCCTCATCCTGTTCAGTGATCTTATCAATGACTGACTTGAAGATACAAAAAGCATTCTTGTCAAAACTGAAGAGGATGTAGAACTTACAGGGAAAGCAATCACAGTGGCTGAAGCAAAATGCTTAAAAATCTGGAAATTCTGGAACAATGAGCCAAGTGTAACAGGACAAAATATAATAGACTCAGAGCCTGTGAAGGTCTAAAAATTTATCTCTAGGAGCATAAGCGTGTATGGTAGAATTTTCATGATTGTTCAGTAATGGGAAATGGTTGTCAAGGAATGAATTCTGCCTTTCTTAAACTAGATTCATGGGGTGCCTGGGTGGCTCAGTGGGTTGAGGTCTCTGCCTTCGGCTCGGGTCATGATCTCAGGGTCCTGGGATGGAGCCCCGCATCGGGCTCTCTGCTCAGCAGGGAGCCTGCTTCCTTCTCTCTCTCTGCCTGCCTCTCTGCCTACTTGTGATCTCTGTCTGTCAAATAAATAAAATCTTTAAAAACAAAACAAAACTGGATTCATGAATTCAATCAGCGACCACCCAGGCACTGTACTAGGACAGTGCTAGGCGTTAGAGCCAAAGCAATGACCAAGATACAGACCAAGGGGGCGCCTGGGTGGCTCAGTGGGTTAAGACTCTGCCTGCAGCTCAGGTCATGATCTCAGGGTCCTGGGATCGAACCCCGCATCGGGCTCTCTACTCAGCAGGGAGCCTACTTCCTCCTCTCTCTCCGCCTGCCTCTCTGCCTACTTGTGATCTCTCTGTCAAATAAATAAATAAAATCTTAAAAAAAAAAAAGATTCAGGCCAAGGCTAGCTACATTTCTAAAATTATAGAACCTAAAACTAAAGGAGAGAGAATCCCATTTGCATCCTTGCTTGGTCAGATCATCTATGGCTACTGCACACAATTCCACTGATACATAGACAAACCAGAGTGAGGTCTGAGATGAGTTAGCAGAATGGATATGGATCTCAAAGTAATCTGAATTAACTAAACTTTATTAAGTGGCTGCTCTATGTCCTGACCGCAGACAGTATGCCCAGAGAGAAGAAAAGATGCCTTAGGATAGGATCTTGCTGAATACCAATACCTAAAGGACAGACAGAAGAAGAGGATCCACAAAGAGGCAGAGTAGGAATTGCAAGAGAAGCAGGAGAAAAATCTGGAAGCTGAAACAAAAAAGCATTTCAAAGATCTGGTGCTTGCCTCCTCTCCTCCCAATCTCCTCTTTCACCCTTTTAATTTGCTCACTCTGACCCAAAAACATGGGTTTTCTGGTCGTTCTTCAGACCCCACTTGTTCCTAACTTTGGGTCATTCATGTTTGTGTTTGCACTGGTTGGCGGGCTCTTCCCTGAGGTCCAAGAACAACCCGGTCCCTCCCTTCATTCAGATCTCACCTCAGATGCCATCTCCCCAGAGAGGACTTCTCGGACCACCCCAGCTAAAATAACCCTGTGCCTTCCCCTGATCCATTTCTCTTCTCAGCATGTATCACTCACCCCCTAACATGTTATACATTCACCTGCTCCTTTAATGATTATCTCCTCCTCCCCCAACTCACTGGCCCCATACACACTCACTGACTTCACCTGCCTTTTACTGGTGAATCCACGCCACACAGTAGAGTGAACTGCGGGTGCTTTGTAAATATCTGAGAAAAGCATTAATTAAATACAATCAAGATGCCAAGGAGGACTTCAGTAATCTTCACAGAGCAATTCCAGTGAGGGAGCAGAGAGATACAGAAAGAACAACAGACTAAACCAGGTCTGAGAAAGCAGGAGGGGATGAGATCCGAAACACCGATGGTGGAATTGGCCTTGAACAAGAGACAGGAACCTGAAGAGGGGAAGAGGGGAGGAGGAGTGAGAAGTAGTGCTATCAGTGAGCTCCCAGCTAGGAGGTTAAGAAGTTGAAGGATTTCTCATCTAATGACTTCTTTGTTATTTTTAAGCAGGGCTAAGGATTCATCAGCTGAAATGAGGTAGGGAAGATGGGAGCACCATGGATTTCAGGAAAATAGAGTGAAAGAGATTTGAAATAACCACTGTGAGAAAAGCCAGGTTGCAGGGTGAGAGCTAGGGTATTGGGAGCAAAGTGGCTGGAGTAGAGGCTCCTAGAATGAAGGGGGATAGAGAAGAAAGCCAAGAGGGAGCTTATGGATGGGGTCACAGTGGGCAGTCACGAGACTGGCCTATACGGAGTCTAAGAACAATGGCACGCCACCTTGCCACCAACAACCAGTTAGAGGGACAGGGAACCCTATCCTACACAAGAAATGGGTCATGGAGGTCAGGGAGAGAAAAAAGTATCTGTCTTCAAAAAATCACCATAGAAGAACTGTATTGGACATGTATTCTGTATTAGACTAAAGCCAATAGGCAGAAATTATGAATGCTTTAACCCCCCCTCCAAAATGCTAAGACTCACAGCAGTCATAAAAATATAAAAGTTGTCTTTAGGGAAGAGATTACCCATCTCTCTCTTTTTTTTTTAAAGAGTTTGTTTATTTGACAGAGAGAGACACAGCAAGAGAGGGAACACAAGCAGGGGGAGTGGGAGAGGGAGAAGCAGGCCTCCTGCTGAGCAGGGAGCCCGATGCAGGGCTCAATGCAGGGCTCAATGCAGGGCTCGATCCCGGACCCCTGGGATCAGGACCTGAGCCGAAGGCAGACGCATAACGACTGAGCCACCCAGGCGCCCTGAGATTACCCATTTCTAACAGTGCTGGAGGACAGACCAGGATATTACAGGGATGGGAGGATCCAAGGAGAGCTGGTGGTGCCTCCAGGAGGCTGGGCACTCCTTGGTATTCCAGTATTGCCCCGGAGACAGGCGGGAGGTGAGGAAGGAGCCGAACAGATGAAGCCTGGGAGCTCTTTCCACCTCATCCAGAGCAAATCTGCATTTATTTGTATGTGATTGGACTTCTGCTTAACATTTTGTTTACAGTGTTTCTGCATAAAGAAATAAATATTAAAAACCATTAGACTAGGTGGTTCTTAAGGTTCCTTCCAAGCTGGAGGGCTTATTTTTTTTTAATGAGTTGATTTGAACACAGCTATTTTTATTTTACTTACTTATTTATTCATTTATTTATTTTAGAGAGGGAGAGAGGGAGAGAGTGAGAGGTGGGGGGTGGGGAGGAAGCTGAGGGAGAGGGAAAGAATCCTAAGCAGGCTTCATCCCATGACCCCGAGATCATGACCTGAGCCAAAATCAAGAGTCAGACACTTAACTGACTGAGCTACCCAGGCGCCCCCCAAATAGCTATTCTTAAAATAAACTTTTAAAGATAGTACACAGAGTTCTTATAAGCATTATACATACATATATACATATCTATATACATATCATATATATTCATATACTTATACCCACTTTCCCCTATTAACCTTGTACATCTATATGGTATATCTGTCATAATTATTGAACCAAGATTAATACCTTTTGATTAACTAAAATCCATCTTTAAGTTTCCTTAATTTTTATCTAATAGCCTTTTCCTATTACAGGACAGGCTACCATTTTACATTTATTCATTACGTCTCCCTAGGTTCTTAGATATTCCGTGACTGATAGTTTCTTAGACACTCCTTATTTTTTATTTATTTTTTTATTTATTTTTAATTTATTTTTTTTAAAGATTTTATTTATTTATTTGACAGAGATCACAAGTAGGCGGAGAGGCAGGCAGAGAGAAAGGAGGAAGCAGGCTCCCCGCTGAGCAGAGAGCCCGATGTGGGGCTCGATCCCACTTT